>NC_139994.1:6752813-6757813 GCF_964263955.1 Coregonus lavaretus
GAGGGCCTTCAGCAGCACCTAGATCTTCTGCACAGATTCTGTCAGACCTGGGCACTGACAGTAAATCTCAGTAAGACAAAAATAATGGTGTTCCAAAAAAGGTCCAGTTGCCAGGACCACAAATTCAAATTCCATCTAGACACTGTTGCCCTAGAGCACACAAAAAACGATACCTACCTCGGCCTAAACATCAGCACCACAGGTAACTTCCACAAAGCTGTGAACGATCTGAGAGGCAAGAAGGGCCTTCTATGCCATCAAAAGGAACATACAATTTGACATACCAATTAGGATCTGGCAAAAAATTATTGAATCAGTTATAGAACCCATTGCCATTTATGGTTGTGAGGTTTGGGGTCCGCTCATCAACCAAGAATTCACAAAATGGGACAAACACCAAATGACTGCATGCAGAGTTTTGCAAATATATCCTTCGTTTACAACTTAAAACACCAAATAATGCATGCAGAGCAGAATTAGGCCGATACCCACTAATTATCAAAATCCAGAAAAAAGCTGTTAAATTCTACAACCACCTAAAAGGAAGTGATTCCCAAACCTTCCATAACAAAGCCATCACCTACAGAGAGATGAACCTGGAGAAGAGTCCCCTAAGCAAGCTGGTCCTGGTGCTCTGTTCACAAACACCAACAGACCCCACAGAGCCCCAGGACGGCAATACAATTAGACCCAACCAAATCATGAAAAAACAAAAAGATAATTACTTGACCCATCGGAAAGAATCAACAAAAAAACTGAGCAAACTAGAATGCTATTTTGACCTAAACACAGTGGCATAATACCTAACCACTGTGACTGACCCAAACTTAAGGATTAGCTTTGACTATGTACAGACTCAGTACAGATCTCCCCCATCCACCCCATCCCTCTATCCACCCCATCCTTCTTTATCCCCCATCCACCCCATCCACCCCATCCCTCTATCTCCCCCATCCACCCCATCCCTCTATTGCCCCCATCCACCCATCCCTCTATCCCCCCATCCACCCCATCCCTCTATCCACCCCATCCTTCTTAACCCCCCATCCACCCCATCCACCCCATCCCTCTATCTCCCCCATCCACCCCATCCCTCTATCCACCCCATCCTTCTTTATCCCCCATCCACCCCATCCCTCTATCTCCCCATCCACCCCATCCACCCCATCCCTCTATCCACCCCATCCTTCTTTATCTCCCATCCACCCCATCCCTCTATCTACCCCATCCACCCATTCCTCTATCTCCCCCATCCACCCATCCCTCTATCTCCCCCATCCACCCATCCATCTATCTCCTTCATCCACCCCATCCCTCTATCCCATCTCCTTCTCTCTGTTTCAGCTCCCCGGCTCCATCCTGTCCTATTCATGTAAGAAAGGGTTCTCCACTCACTGGACCACACATAGAGAGCCATCCATCACACCTGTACCTCACATAGAGAGTATCCATCACAACTGGACCTCATATACGGAGTATCCATTACACCTGGACCTCACATACAGAGTATCCATCACATCTGGACCACACATAGGGAGTATTCATCACATCTGGAACTCACATAGGGAGTATCCATCACATCTGGACCTCACATAGGGAGTATCCATCACATATGGACCTCACATAGGGAATTTCCATCACATCTGGACCTCAAACAAGGAGTATACATCACACATAGGGAGTATCCATCACACCTGGACTTCAGATAGGGAGTATCCATCACACCTGACTTCAGGCCAGGATGTAAAGGATTTTTCAGGTCTATATCTCCATCTGCCTATCTTGTCCTCTTGTTCTTTTGTTCTCTCTTTCTCTCTCTCTCTCTCTCTCTCTCTCTCTCTCTCTCTCTCTCTCTCTCTCTCTCTCTCTCTCTCTCTCTCTCTCTCTCTCTCTCTCTCTCTCTCTCTCTCTCTCTCTCTCTCTCTCTCTCTCTCTCTCTCTCTCTCTCTCGCTCTCGCTCTCGTTCTCGTTATCTCTGTCTGTCTGTCTGTCTCTGTTGCAGTGTTCCCCATTTAAGTCTTAAAGTGTTCAGGGTGACAGAGAGCTATGAATACAGTAGCAGCATAACAGTGCACTAGAGGAAAGAGGATATGGCGAGAGAGACCAAAAAAGGGATGGAGATGGATTGAGACGGAAACAGAGAGATAGAGAGAAAGAGCAAGAGAGATAGGGAGAGAGAGTTAGAGATAGATAGATAACTAGAGAGAGAGAGAGAGAAAGAGAGAGAGACAGATCGAGAGAGCTAGGGAGAGAGAGAGAGAGATAGAGATAGAGATAGAGATAGAGATAGAGATAGAGATAGAGATAGATATAGATATAGATATAGATATATAAATATATATATATATAGAGAGAGAGAGAGAGGTGAGTGATTGTGTATGCATGTGCTCGGCTCGCTATGTGTTACATTACGTAACCATGGCGTAGAGGACTCTCCCTCCGTTGACATGCTGCATTTAGAGCAACAGATGCCTCTGTCACCGGGGTGGATTCCACTTGGCTCATCCCGGGTGACTCTGTCAATATTTGCTGTAGGTGCCATCTTGGTTTGGGGCGCTCTTCAAGCATGACTGGGCCTGGGTGGGTGTGAGGGCAGAGTGAAGCTAGCAAGATGCACAACTAGAGCTCCAGACCTGCTTCTGCAATTAATTAAGCCTTTTGGCAGTGAACTCAAAGGATGGGCCTCCTTGGGAATAGATCATGGGGAAAAACAAACAAAACAAAGGAATTAACCAGAAATGCGGAGACAATGCACATCTCTGATTCAAATTGATCGCATGGTGATAAGGAACTGCCACAACTCAACCGCAGAGAAAAGTTTTTTTTTTTAAAGGCTCTCTCTTTGTAATTGTGAGGAAGGCCACAGCTAAGACTGTCAACATTTACATTTACATTTACGTTATTTAGCAGACGCTCTTAGCCAGAGCGACTTACAAATAGGTGCATTCACCTTATAGCCAGTGGGATAACCACTTTTTTTTTTTTTTTATCAAGACCTTGGTTGTCACGATGTGTGTGTCTGTGTGTTTCTGTCCATGGTTGCTTTCTACCTAGCCTAGTGGTGTGTGTGTGTGTGTGTGTGTGTTGGTCTGTTCCTAACCCAGCAGTGTGTTGGTCTGTTCCTATCCCAGCAGTGTGTTGGTCTGTTCCTAACCCAGCAGTGTGTTGGTCTGTTCCTAACCCAGCAGTGTGTTGGTCTGTTCCTATCCCAGTAGTGTGTTGGTCTGTTCCTAACCCAGCAGTGTGTTGGTCTGTTCCTAACCCAGCAGTGTGTTGATCTGTTCCTAACCCAGCGGTGTGTTGGTCTGTTCCTAACCCAGCGGTGTGTTGGTCTGTTCCTAACCCAGCAGTGTGTTGATCTGTTCCTAACCCAGCGGTGTGTTGGTCTGATCCTAACCCAGTGGTGTGTTGGTCTGTTCCTAAACCAGCGGTGTGTTGGTCTGTTCCTAACCCAGCGGTGTGTTGGTCTGTTCCTAACCCAGAGGTGTGTTGGTCTGTTCCTAACCCAGCGGTGTGTTGGTCTGTTCCTAACCCAGCGGTGTGTTGGTCTGTTCCTAACCCAGCAGTGTGTTGATCTGTTCCTAACCCAGTGGTGTGTTGGTCTGTTCCTAACCCAGCGGTGTGTTGGTCTGTTCCTAACCCAGCGGTGTGTTGGTCTGTGCCTAACCCAGCGGTGTGTTGGTCTGTTCCTAACCCAGCGGTGTGTTGGTCTGTTCCTAACCCAGCAGTGTGTTGATCTGTTCCTAACCCAGCGGTGTGTTGGTCTGTTCCTAACCCAGCGGTGTGTTGATGTGTTCCTAACCCAGTGGTGTGTTGGTCTGTTCCTAACCCAGCGGTGTGTTGGTCTGTTCCTAACACAGCAGTGTGTTGATCTGTTCCTAACCCAGTGGTGTGTTGGTCTGTTCCTAACCCAGCAGTGTGTTGATCTGATCCTAACCCAGCGGTGTGTTGGTCTGTTCCTAACCCAGCGGTGTGTTGGTCTGTTCCTAACCCAGCGGTGTGTTGGTCTGTTCCTAACCCAGCGGTGTGTTGGTCTGTTCCTAACCCAGCAGTGTGTTGGTCTGTTCCTAACCCAGCGGTGTGTTGGTCTGTTCCTAATCCAGCGGTGTGTTGATGTGTTCCTAACCCAGTGGTGTGTTGGTCTGTTCCTAACCCAGCGGTGTGTTGGTCTGTTCCTAACCCAGCAGTGTGTTGGTCTGTTCCTAACCCAGCAGTGTGTTGGTCTGTTCCTAACCCAGCAGTGTGTTGGTCTGTGCCTAACCCAGCAGTGTGTTGGTCTGTTCCTAACCCAGCGGTGTGTGGGTGTCTGATTATGTGCTTACGTGTGTGTCCAGTATTCACTAGTCCCTAACCAGTTTATTGCCGTCACCTTCCGTCGTCGTCCACTGAAACCGTCGTCCACTGAAACCTGAAACATATTGGTGTGTATGTATGTTTGTGTGTGCATGCTCCCTCGCTTGTGCACGCCTGTATGTGCATGTTTGTGTGTGTGTGTTTGATAGAGAAGGTATGTAATTTTTTTCATTATATACATTGCTCAAAAAAATAAAGGCAACACTTAAACAACACCTCCTAGATCTGAATGAATGAAATAATTTTATTAAATACTTTTTTCTATACATAGTTGAATGTGCTGACAACAAAATCACACAAAAATTATCAATGGAAATCAAATTTATCAACCCATGGAGGTCTGGATTTGGAGTCACCCTCAAAATTAAAGTGGAAAACCACACTACAGGCTGATCCAACTTTGATGTAATTTCCTTAAAACAAGTCAAAATGAGGCTCAGTAGTGTGTGTGGCCTCCACGTGCCTGTATGACCTCCCTACAATGCCTGGGCATGCTCCTGATGAGGTGGTGGATGGTCTCCTGAGGGATCTCCTCCCAGACCTGGACTAAAGCATCCGCCAACTCCTGGACAGTCTGTGGTGCAACGTGGCGTTGGTGGATGGAGCGAGACATGATGTCCCAGATGTGCTCAATTGGATTCAGGTCT
>NC_139994.1:6765313-6805216 GCF_964263955.1 Coregonus lavaretus
TCAAGGGTAAAGCCAAAATGGTTACCATTATGATTCAGACTTTTATTTGTCTCCTAAATGCTAGTGATAGGGGGAAAAATCGATACTGTTACAGTGCATTTGGAAAGTATTCAGACCCCTTGACTTTTTCCACATTTTGTTACGTTACAGCCTTATTCTAAAATGGATTAAATTACTTTTTTTCCTCATCAGTCTACACACAAAGCGAAAACAGTTTTTGAAATCTTAGCAAATGTATTACAAATAAAAAAACTGAAATACCTTATTTACAGAAGTATTCAGACCTTTTGCTATGAGACTCGAAATTGAGCTCAGGTGCATCCTGTTTCCATTGATCATCCTTGAGATGTTTCTACAACTTGATTGGAGTCCACCTGTGGTAAATTCAATTGATTGGACATGATTTGGAAAGGCACACACCTGTCTATAGAAGGTCCCACAGTTGACAGTGAAAAAACCAAGCCATGAGGTCGAAGGAATTGTCCGTAGAGCTCCGAGAGAAGACTGTGTCGAGGCACAGATCTGAGGAAGGTACCAAAACATTTCTGCAGCATTGAAGGTCCCCAAGAACACAGTAGCCTCCATCATTCTTAAATAGAAGAAGATTGGAACCACCAAGACTCTTTCCTAGAACTGGCCACCTGGCCAAACTGAGCAATCGGGGGAGAAGGGCCTTGGTCAGGGAGGTGACAAAGAACCCGACGATCACACGGACAGAGCTCCAGAGTTCCATTGTGGAGATGGGAGAACCTTCCAGAAGGACAACCATCTCTGCAGCACTACACAAATCAGGCCTTCCTGGTAGAGTAGGTTGACGGAAGCCACTCCTCAGTAAAAGTCACGACAGCCCGCTTGGAGTTTGCAAAAATGCACCTAAAGGACTCAAAGCATGAGAAAAATGATTCTCTGATCTGATGAAACCTAGATTGAACTCTTTGGCCTGAATGCCAAGCGTCATGTATGGAGGAAGCCTGGCACCATCTCTACGGTGAAGCATGGTGGTGGCAGCATCATGCTGTGGGGATGTATTTCAGCGGCAGGGACTGGGAGACTAGTCAGGATCGAGGGAAAGATGAACAGAGCAAAGTACAGGGAGATACTTGATGAAAACCTGCTACAGAGCACTCAGGACCTCAGACTGGTGTGAAGGTTCCCCTTCCAACAGCACAACAACCCTAAGCACACAGCCAAGACAATGCAGGAGTGGCTTTGGGACAAGTTTCTGAATGTCCTTGAGTGACCCAGCCAGAACCCGGACTTGAACCCGATCGAACATCTCTGGAGAGACCTGAAAATAGCTGTGCAGCGATGCTCCCCATCCAACCTGACAGAGCTTGAGAGGATTTGCAGAGAAGAATGGGGGAAACTCCCCAAATACAGGTGTGCCAAGCTTGTAGCGTCATACCCAAGAAGACTTGAGGTTGTAATCGCTGCCAAAGGTGTTTCAACAAAGTACTGAGTAAAGTCAATCAATCAATCAATTTTATTTTATATAGCCCTTCTTACATCAGCTAATATCTCGAAGTGCTGTACAGAAACCCAGCCTAAAACCCCAAACAGCTAGTAATGCAGGTGTAGAAGCACGGTGGCTAGGAAAAACTCCCTAGAAAGGCAAAACCTAGGAAGAAACCTAGAGAGGAACCAGGCTATGAGGGGTGGCCAGTCCTCTTCTGGCTGTGCCGGGTGGAGATTATAACAGAACCATGCCAAGATGTTCAAAAATGTTCATAAGTGACAAGCATGGTCAAATAATAATCAGGAATAAATCTCAGTTGGCTTTTCATAGCCGATCATTAAGAGTTGAAAACAGCAGGTCTGGGACAGGTAGGGGTTCCATAACCGCAGGCAGAACAGTTGAAACTGGAATAGCAGCAAGGCCAGGCGGACTGGGGACAGCAAGGAGTCACCACGGCCGGTAGTCCCGACGTATGGTCCTAGGGCTCAGGTCTCTCAGTTGGCTTTTCATAGCCGATCATTAAGAGTTGAAAACAGCAGGTCTGGGACAGGTAGGGGTTTCGTAGCCGCAGGCAGAACAGTTGAAACTGGAATAGCAGCAAGGCCAGGCGGACTGGGGACAGCAAGGTGTCATCATGCCCGGTAGTCCTGACGTATGGTCCTAGGGCTCAGGTTCTCAGAGAGAAAGAGAGAACGAGAGAATTAGAGAGAGCATACTTAAATTCACACAGGACACTGGATAAGACAGGAGAAGTACTCCAGGTATAACCAACTAACCCCAGCCCCCCGACACATAAACTACTGCAGCATAAATACTGGAGGCTGAGTAAAGTGTCTGAATACTTATGTTAATGTGATATTTCAGTTGTTGTTTTTTTATACATTTGCAAAAATGTCTAAGATCCTGTTTTTGCTTTGTCATTATTGGGTATTATTTGTTGATTGATGAGGGGGGAAAAAAACATTTTAATCCATTTTAGAATAAGGCTGTAACGTAAACAAATGTGGAAAAAGTCAAGGGGTCTGAATACTTTCCGAATGCGCTGTACATATCAGGATATTATTTTTGACGATATATCGTATGGTATCGTTTTGATAATATCGCAACATATGTTTGCGCTAGTTGGTTGGGCCGGCACAAAAACTCCAGTATTTCTCCTTCATAGCTTGTTTTCCATCTTCTTTTTAAATAGGGAGCCAATTTGTTTTCAGCACTTTATTTCCATGATGTATCAAAACTCGTTTTCTCTCTCTTGTCCCTCTGCAGCAGACATATGATGCGCAATATGTTTGGAACATTGAATCGCAATACAATCGCAGTATCAAGTCACATTACATATAGAATCATGAGAATCACACTACATATCATATCGGCGCCTAAGTATCGTGATAATATCGTGAGGTCCCTGGCAATTCCCAGCCATACTAAATGCCACCCTATTCCCTATACAGTTGCCTATTTATATAGCCCTATGGGCCCTGGTCAAAAGTAGTACACTATATAGGGAAAATGGTGACATTTGAAACTCAGACATTGAAATGCCGTAATAAAGCTAGATGTCTGTTGTAATAGGTTAATGTTGAAGGAATAGCTTGCTATGGTGCATTTAGCTGACATCCAGTTCACATGTAGATATCCTTGCTGTTAATGAATGGGGCATACAGTAGAGTTTTAAACCTATGAGGGATTTGCTGTCATTGGCCTGACAGTATAGCTATGTAATCTATGGCTATAGCGGATGTTCTTTCATGATCTTTAAATTGAACATAAAGGCTATTTAAGAGCATGGACTAACCGTTACATCATTTTATGACTACGCAATTTATGTTGATAGTAGGCACATTAGGCTCAAACGTTGTATGCCACTACTTCACCTTGCTCGCACACGCTTTCTCAGTTCTGCCCACAAATGTTCTATAGGATTGAGGTCAGGGCTTTGTGATGGCAACTCCAATACCTTGACTTTGTTGTCCTTAAGCCATTTTGCCACAACTTTGGAAGTATGCTTGGGGTCGTTGTCCATTTGGAAGACCCATTTGCGACCAAGCTTTAACTTCCTGACTGATGTCTTGAGATGTTGCTTCAATATATCCACATAATTTCCTTCCTCATGATGCCATCTATTTTGTGAAGTGCATCAGTCCCTCCTGCAGCAAAGCACCCCCACAGCATGATGCTGCCACCCCCGTGCTTCACGGTTGGGATGGTGTTCTTCGGCTTGCAAGCAACCCCCTTTTTCCTCCAAACATAACGATGGTCATTATGGCCAAACAGTTCTATTTTTGTTTCATCAGACCAGAGGACATGTCTCTAAAAAGTACGATATTTGTCCCCATGTGCAGTTGCAAACCGTAGTCTGGCTTTTTTATGGCGGTTTTGAAGCAGTGGCTTCTTCCTTGCTGAGCGGCCTTTCAGGTTATGTCGATATAGGACTCGTTTTACTGTGGATATAGATACTTTTGTACCTGTTTCCTCCAGCATCTTCACAAGGTCCTTTGCTGTTGTTCTGGGATTGATTTGCACTTTTCGCACCAAAGTACATTCATCTCTAGGAGACAGAACGTGTCTCCTTCCTTAGCGGTATGACGGCTGCGTGGTCCCATGGTGTTCATACTTGCGTACTATTGTTTGTACAGATGAACGTGGTACCTTCAGGCGTTTGGAAATTGCTCCCAAGGATGAACCAGAATTTTTTTTCTGAGGTCTTGGCTGATTTCTTTTGATTTTCCCATAATGTCAAGCAAAGAGGCACTGAGTTTGATGGTAGGCCTTGAAATACATCCACAGATACACCTCCAATTGACTCAAATATTTTCAATTAGCCTATCAGAAACTTCTAAAGCCATGACATGATTTTCTGGAATTTTCCAAGCTGTTTAAAGGCACAGTCAACTTAGTGTGTATGTAAACTTCTGACCCGCTGGAATTGTGATACAGTGAATTATAAGTGAAATAGTATGTCTGTAAACAATTGTTGGAAAATGTACTTTTGTCATGCACAAAGTAGATGTCCTAACCGACTTGCTAAAACTATAGTTTGTTAACATGACTCCAGCCTAAGTGTATGTAAACTTCCGACTTCAACTGTAGCTAACATTGAACCTAGTTGGTTAGCTTTAGCTACCTGCACATTCATACTACAGTATTTCATGCATGGTGGTTAACTATGACAATTTGTTTGTACTGTATGGGTTGAGATTATGGTTAATTGTTTAGCTAGATAGCTAGCTAGCTACATGTCTAAACAAATGACTTCACTTGGCCGCCAGATGATTACATTACCCATCAAGTTAGCCATGTCTGTCTGGGGGTGATTGCGGCCATCTATTGTATTTAATGAACATGTGTACATGTCTAGACAATAGTGACCCATCCAATGAGCTAGATGTGGCTGGGGGGTGCTTATAGCATTTATTTCACATGACCGATCAATTTAGACAAGTGTGGCCGGGTACGCATCTAATAATTATAAAAAATGTATACAATATTTTTTATCTGGACACTTTCTATTTTTGATATTGCTACTATGCAAATATGCAAGTAACCATTTCACTGTACCATTTACACCTTCTGTATCCTGTTCATGTGACAAATAAACGTTGATTTGATTTTATATAGTGTTTGTTTACCAGATATGGTAATGTGAAGAACATCATGACCTGCACCAAAGTCACATTAGGATATAAGCCTAGGGCTAGATAACGTGTATTTTTACCTGGAGTTTTTCCTTATTGTAGGCTACTACTTTCATCACTTTTAGTCTTGAAATCTTTGGTTGTTTACTACACTACCTTACTCACTCTGTTTAGCACATGGCCTCACATGTGAATCCTTGAAAAGATGGGTGGGGCTTAAGAGGGTGTGAACGATGCTGAATAGGTGTAGACAAAGAAGAGCTCTCCAGTAGGTGTACCAAAACATTCAAGGGCCATTTTCTCAAAAGTAAGTTACAAGATTATCAACTTTCAAAGCAGAATTACTTTCCCATTGTTCCTCAACTGCCGTGTATGACATGCCAGTTTCTAGCTCAGAGTCTCTACTTTTATCCAGTGTAAAAACACAATTTTGCTACATAAAACCAAATCGAGGTGGTTGGACTCAAATTGTAATGCATTTTGATTCAGGGGATACAGTATGTGTTACATTAAAGTGTGGTGCTGGGGTTGGTTTTATGGCTCCTTTGGCCTGATAGCTTTTTAATTCCCTGAGCGATCCCTGTATCAGAGCTTCCCAATCTCCAACTCCATCTCAGCCCAGTCAGCAGGTTTTCCTGGATGACAATTTAGCCCGGATCCTAAATCTAGGCATTCTGAAGACTGGAGATTTGTAATGGTGTGCTTCATGTAATTTCCCCGCTACACCCTTATTAAAGGGATAATTCACCCCAAAGTGCAATATGTGTACCTTCAAGGGATAGTTTGAATCAGAATCTAATGAGATGGTGTCAATCTTTCCCATTCATCTGGGATTGAGGCCTTCGGATTTCCCTGAATGCATGTAGTCTGATTTACATAACGGATGGATTCATATTTGACAATGAAAATGTGTGACATGGACTCAGCTCTGCCTAAGATTGTTTTGATGTGTAAAAATCTCTGGCAAACGTTTACATTGAGGAGAACCATCCCTTTAATTTCACTACATAATGAATATCCCCTTTGGGGTCAGCCTCATTTATTAAGTGATGCTATGTTAAACCAGCTTGTCCTGTAAAACAATTTCACAGCACCCTTCCACTTTATTTAATTAGAGCTGTGGATAATGCAGATGCTTACTGTAGCCTGAGAAATAGCTGCATGATATTGTGTAGTGGTTTAAAGGTATTGTAGGCTTACTGTCAGGTATGGATCAACTTTTTTTCAGTACATGTAAATACTTGGTCTGTATACTATGCATGTATTGACGCTCTATACGGATTTACACTTCTAATTCTATGAGCATTTCATAGAATGATATTTAAATCTGAAATCTATGGGAAGCTCATACTTACTAAAATGGATTACATCTATAGCAGGTTTTTATGTGTGGAAAAATCATTACAGTCAATAGGGTGGATTTACTCAGACGAGCAAACCTTGAAATCCTTTTCAACCTTCCTATCATTTCTTTCCTCTTTTCTACTCTGTCCATCCTCTCTTTAACCTCTATGGGATCGGTGTCCCGTATATGGGACGGTTGAGCTAACGTGCGCTAATGTGATTAGCATGACTGTTGTAAGTAACAGCAAACTTTCCAGGACATAGACATGTCTTATATGGGCAGAAAGCTTAAATTATTGTTAATCTAACTGCACTGTCCAATTTACAGTAGCTATTAGAGTGAAAAAAATGCTATTGTTTGAGGACAGTGCACAACAACAAAACACTTATCACGGCATCTGGTCTGATACATTCACCTCTGAAGATAAATAATGTACTTACATTCAGTAATGATTCGTCATCCTAAGGGTTCCAGAGATAAAATGTAGCATCATTTTGTTTGCAAAAATCATTTTTTTTATTAAAATGTAGGAACTGGGTTCTACAGTTTGAACCCCTGCTGTCTCTGGCTCCACACCCACCCCGCCCGGTGTGAAAGTTAGTGTTTAAGCTAATGATCCATCATGTATAACATTCTTGGGAGTGTGTAAACTTACATTTTGTATTACCATATCATTTTTGTATGTTCTCTATAGTTATGTACTTGAAAATGTATGAATTGACCAATTTGGCACATTTGGGCAGACTTGATACAAAATAGTCCAGTATTGCAATGCTTCACTGGATCAATCTGAAACGTTGCACTCACACTGCTGCCATCTAGTGGCCAAACTCTAAATTGTGCCTAAACTGCAGTATTATATTGTGGCCTTTCTCTTGTATTTCAAAGATGATGGAACCAAAAAAATAATAGAAAACACTTTTTTTTTAAATGGGCAAGGCCCATTTAGCTCACTGTGCTAAAGTTAGTCATCACACAAACATAGTTCATTACGCTGCCTCCGCTATATGCAGAGCCATGGATATCATACAGACAAGAGAAGGGCATACAATCAGATAAACCACCAATATAGGGGGCAACTGGGACATCCATTTATTACAGTTTTAGGGTCACAATTAAACCTGTAATGGGAGGTCTTATCTATGTATTGTTATGGCCACTAAACTTTAAACTTTACAGATGTAGGACCTTAATTTGAGACAGTTTGCTATAGCAGGAAAAGTATCCTGCATCAACAGGAAATGTGAATTATTATGGGGATTATAATTAACAAACATTTTTGTAGCGGTTTATATATTTTTCGTAAGTGAAAATGAAGTCTGAAATGTCAAAGTGGAAACTCAAATACACTAGAATTTTTACAGTTCCTTCATTGCAGGAAAGTTATCCGTTCTCATGCAACAGGGTGATCAAATTAAGATCCTGCACCTGTAGCCTTTCTAACCAACCACTCTTGTTAGCGCTAGCTCTCTTTAGCATTTAAACCAACCATTCTTGTTAGTGCTCTATAGCGGTCTGGCTAATTATGTAGATAGCGAGAGGAAAGAGAACAAAGCATTACCGCGATTCTGACCAATATGAGATCCCTAATCATTGTGTGTGTGTGTGTGTGTGTGTGTGCGTGTGTGTGTGTGTGTGTGTACAGATGTCAGATCTTAATTTGATCACCCTGTTGCAGGATGACTTTCCTGCAATGCCGGAAATTGAAAACTTGTAGTGTATTTGAGGTTTAAAAAAGCTTCTGAGATTTGTAATTTCCACTTTTATCAACCCTTACAAAATGTCCATTAATTATAATCTACATTTCCTGTTGCTGCAGGATTTTTTTCAAAAGGTCAAATGTCCTGTTTCACACAAGTGTGTGGTGTGAAACAGAAAATGTGTTTTTCGCATATCCCAGTCAGACAGTGGGGTCACAGGATCAGCCATTATTGACAGAGACCCTGGAGCAATTAGGGTTAAGTACCTTGCATAGGGCACATCTACAGATTTTTTCACCTAGTCGGCTCAGCAATTCAAACTAGCAACCTTTTGGTTACTGGCTCAACACTAACCGCTAGGCTACCTGCCACAACCGCTGTAGCAAACAGGCTTTTATTAAGATACTATATATGTATGTATACAGAGAGATGCCTGGTAATGTGTTCCTCTGTGCATTATGAATGAGCAGGAATGCTGACTCAGACTGGCCCGCGTTATTTGTGTGTGTGTGTGTTTCACACTGCATTGTTGGCTAACAGAGGAATTAATCCTCCTAATGAAAGGAATAGCAAGCCTATTTAAAAAGCACTAACAGAGCTCTGTGGAGAGAGGGCATAGGCAAAGGAGGAGATGAGGAAGGATGGAACGGGGGTTGTTTTTAAGGTTACGGTAATGCCAGTAAAGTTTGGGTTCAATTCATGCCAGAGATGTTGTAAAATAGCCTCATAATATCTTCAGTGGCTTAGGTCCAAATAATTTCTTCCTAGTCACAATGTCCTGTCATAAGATTGCAAGATGGGTAGATGCTGCATTTAGTCACTGATCTAAGATCAGCTCCCCTATTCCTAATCTTAACCATTTTTTTGATGGTTAAGTGCACAAATTACAGTAGGCCAGTATCTGGGACCAAATTCATCCTTTTTCGGGAAGCCACATCTCTTGGATCAGTTTACACTCCCAAAATCTGAACCTTAAACATTACGGAGATGACCTTAGATCATTTTACTCCGGTAAAGCTCTGTCCGACTAAGTGTCCATTTTGTGACGGGTCCCTGATCCTACTTTAGCTGACTTTGGCCCTGTGATAACAGCTTAAATGAATGTGGTGGAAGAGGCAAGCAGACACATAAACACACACACACACACACACACACACACATACACACATACACATACACAGACTCAAACTGTGTTCAGCCTACCATTTAACCCCTGATTGATTGGTGTGAGAACCAAACAGGGTAAAATAACCAGACTGATCACTAGAAATAGATGGCAATTTTGGACCTTTGAAAAGGTCCCCAGAAGGTCAAAACTGTTCGCTGCTCTGGCACCCCAATGGTGGAACAAGCTCCCTCACGACGCCAGGACAGCGGAGTCACTCACCACCTTCCGGAGACATTTGAAACCCCACCTCTTTAAGGAATACCTGGGATAGGATAAAGTAATCCTTCTACCCCCCCCTTACCCCAACCCAAACCCCAACCCCCAAAAAATAAAAAAATAAAATAAAGATATTTTTAAAAAAATATTGTGAAGTGGTGATCCCACTGGCTATAAGGTGAATGCACCTATTTGTAAGTCGCTCTGGATAAGAGCGTCTGCTAAATGACGTAAATGTAAATGTAAATGTAAATGTAAGGTCGATACATGCCTTCCTCAGAGCGCACAAAAACAATAAAAACAACTGCAGAGCACTGGGAGCGATCTCGTGAATCTCGGAGCGCACTGTTTAGACCACTGTGCCACCGCAGTTCACAATGCTCGAGTAAGCCACGAGAATACTTGATAATACTTGATAATACTTGATGGTAATAGCACATATTTTTACTTTTTATTGTTTTAAGCCTTCCCCAAACCATAGCCCTAACCTTAACAACTTGATACCTAAACTTAACCCTTTGAGTTGTTTCTGTTTTAACAATGTAACCACACAGAATTAACCCTGTAACCACGCAAAATAAATGCATCAAAAATAGACGTTAATTCATAATACGTTGAATTTCAGCGGCAAACTATGAAATCTTGTTGAAAATTACATCCTTTTCATTGAAGCTATCAACGCTGTGTATTTGTGATTATTTGTGTGTGAATATGTTTTTTTTTTTTTTACATGCATACGTGTGTGTGTGTGTGTTTGTGAAAGAGAGAGAGTGTGTGTGTGGAGAGAGAGAGAGAGAGAGAGAGAGAGAGAGAGAGAGAGAATGAGCTAAATACAGATGATTTAAATGTGCTTGGAGTGCTTGTCACTATTATCAGGGGCATGTGTAGACATCATTGTAACAGAAGAGAACAAGAAGAACAGCAGACTTGTGGGAAGAACATAACGTCTGAATCCTCTATAGTTCTGCCTCTGTTAGATCTTCAGCCTACAACCGGCGTATGACCTCTGACTAATCCTCCTGTCCCAATTACTGGAGTGGAGTTTGGAAGCACACACAATCACACACAGACACAGACACACAGGGCTTGCATTAGGTGAATAGGACTCTAATTGCAAGTTTGGCCTGACACATCAATGCTGTTTTTATGCCTTTTTTTCTCTCATGTTTTCATTAACAGTGGCATAGAGGAACATTGCTCTTTGCAGAGAGTGTGTGCTCTAACACACACACACACACACACACACCAAAAACAGCTCTCTCAGTCTAACCAGCCGTCAGCACAGTGAATCACCACTAGTGCCTGTCACACTCCTCCTTTCACGCTCTCCTTTCTTCCATCCCTAAATTAACCGGATTTCTCAGCGCAGCTATCAGTGAAGAAAGGATTTGTGTCTGGGTTGAGAGTGGGTTGAGGGGCGGGGAGCTGTTGGCCCACTCCTCTGTGTCATTATTAAAGATTAATGTTATTAGGAGCACCAACGGAATTAGCATTAGTGACGGTTTTAGTGTCTGAAGCTTGTTTTAGCTCTGTCACTCCCACCATTAATTTAGAACACACACACAGAGAGAGAGAGAGAGAGAGAGAGAGAGAGAGAGAGAGAGAGAGAGAGAGAGAGAGAGAGAGAGAGAGAGAGAGAGAGAGAGAGAGAGAGAGAGAGAGAGAGAGAGAGAGAGAGAGAGAGAGAGAGAGAGAGACAGAGAGAGACAGAGAGAGAGAGAGAGAGAGAGAGAGAGAGAGAGAGAGGAGAGAGAGAGAGTTTTAATATCACAGCTGTAATAACACCTTATTCCCAAAATAAGTAACATTACATTTGAGGTGACTGAGGGAGCCATTTCCATACTTAACTCAGACTAGATGTATTGGTTCTACAATTTATGCGCAGGATAAAGGGACAAATCCTAACCTGGGATACGTTGATACTTGAACTGTCACGTTCGTTGAAGGACGGGTCAGACCAAGGCGCAGCGTGATATGCATACATTTTTATTTTAACTATTAAACACTACGACAAATCAATATACGAAACGTGAAGTCCAAGGTAGTACAGAAAACAAACCTTACACGGAACAAGATCCCACAACTAGACTGTGCCAATAGGCTGCTTAAGTATGATCCCCAATCAGAGACAACGAGCGACAGCTGCCTCTGATTGGGAACCACACCGGCCAACATAGATCCACACATGGAGTGGAGCCGCTGACCGGAGCTGGACTTGACCCCGGTGGAGCGGACTGCTCTGGCTGCGGAGTGGCGCAGCTGGATCAGGCACCGGTGGAGCGGACTGCTCTGGCTCCGGAGTGGAGCCGGACTGGACAAACGCACCACTGGTCTGGTGCGAGGAGCAGGCACGGGCCGGACCGGACTAGGAACATGCACCACTGGCTTGGTGCGAGGATCAGGAACAGACCGGGCCGGGCTGGCGACGCGCACCACTGGCTTGGTGCGAGGAGCAGGAACAGGCCGGGCCGGGCTGGCGACGCGCACCACTTGCTTGGTGCGATGAGCAGGAACAGGCCGGGCCGGGCTGGCGACACGCACCACTGGCTTGGTGCGAGGAGCAGGAACAGGCCGGGCCGGGCCGGGCTGGCGACACGCACCACGTGCTTGGTGCGAGGAGCAGGACTGGGTTCCTTTATTAACCCCTGCTCCTTCTGCTGCCTAACCAGCTCCTCTCGCCGTGCCTCTACTCTTTCCTTCTCCCTTTTAGCCTCCTGTAGCGCCTCCCTCTGACCGAATAACTCCTGCTCCCTCTGAACCAATAGCCCCCGTAACATGGTGGCCTCCTCTCCTAACCTGCAGATCCGCCCTTTAACGGCCTCCTGCTGGGGTTGCCTCTCGGGTCTCCATCGTCGGCACTGTTGGCGCCGTTTCTCCTCTCCTACCTGGGCATCCTCCTTCATCGCCCTCTGATAATGGACGGCCTCCTCCTCCGTAATTCTCCCCTAACCGAGGAGGACATCTACTAACGTAACCTCCTGTTGAGTCCCAGGCGTTTGCTCCCTCTCGGCACGCTGCTTGGTCCTTGTTTGGTGGGATCTTCTGTCACGTTCGTTGAAGGACGGGCCAGACCAAGGCGCAGCGTGATATGCATACATGTTTATTTTAACTATTAAACACCACGACAAAACAATAAACGAAACGTGAAGTCCAAGGTAGTACAGAAAACAAACCTTACACGGAACAAGATCCCACAACTAGACTGTGCCAATAAGCTGCTTAAGTATGATCCCCAATCAGAGACAACGAGCGACAGCTGCCTCTGATTGGGAACCACACCGGCCAACATAGATCCACACATGCTAGATATACAACATAGAAAAAACACAACAAGGAAATATATACACCCTGACTCAACATATAAGAGTCCCCTGAGTCAGGGCGTGACATGAACTTGAGGCTTAGAGAAAATGTTGCAGTTTTAACCTGTTAAACCATCTACCAGTAGGTGCCCTTCTTTGCGAAGCATTGGGAAACCTTCCTGGTCTTTGTGGTTGAATTTGGGTTTGAAATTCACTGCTCGACTGCCGTACTTTACAGATAATTGTATGTGTGGGGTACAGAGATGAGGTAGTCATTCAAAAATCATGTTAAACACTATTATTGCACACAGAGTGAGTCCACTGGTGAAATGGCCTTCCTTTAGACAACCTGTACATTCTCCCCCTTAAGTGAGCCCCATATTGTGCTAGCACTTCTCTCTACCTCTACCGTGGAATTACATGTGCCAGTCTTCTGTGAACAGATATGCATGTGTATGCAGATACAGTAATGGGTGTGAATAACTCTGAATGAGCACCATGCATAACTATTTTCACAATCTCTATTTAGACCCACATTGTGTCCAAATGGCACCCTATTCCCTATAAAGTGCATTGCTTTTGATCATAGTCTTATGGACCCTGGTCAAAAGTAGTGCACTGCATAGGGAAAAGGGTGTGGTTTGGGACTCAGGCCTACAGCATCCATCATATAGCCTGCAATATGTACCTCTTTAGGACCAATGAATAGAGACCTTCACGTGATCTTATCCCATTAACTGTGTTCATGCCAAGCATACTAAATGTCAGCCATTTCCACTGTAATTCACCTGTGGACATGACTGACACTCGCCACGCACCTCTACCACTCCTGCTCTCTACTGTACTGTGTCCAATATGAGTGTATAATTGCCATGGCGATCTGGTTCAAGCTATCTGCAGGATATATGGACCATTTAGGATCCTATTACACATGGCCAGCGAATCCATTGTGACAGTGCCATTCTCGTCCTATGATGGTGACCACGTTCAGCAGATCCATCAATGGAGGACTCCATCAATGGAGCATTTGATCAACAATGTGTGGAAGGTTCGCTTTGGTGTTAAAGGCTAATGAGACAATCTCAAATCGATCTCTAGGCTTCCAAAAACTTGTGTAGATCGGAGAGGAATGCTTACACCTTTCCAATATGATCTGCACAAGTGATGAGGGAGTAGAAGCTAGGGGAGTTGACTTGAAATGGGTTTTTGACTGACTGTTTAAGCTGATACAGTTTGATAAAACTGTGGCTAAACAGATATCCATTATCCATCAGTGTTTTCTGTTAAACCTTTTGCCTTTTATCCTTGGGACTATTGTTGGTAGAACTAGATATTTTAGAAACAGGTTAAGCCACCAGCTAACAGCTAGCACCCGATTAATTTACATTGAGAAGTACAATCCTCAGACGCTCCGTGTCAATGTCAGCTACGTTCTGTCCCGATGAGAAGTACAGTCTTCAGACGCTCCGTGTCAATGTCAGCTACGTTCTGTCCTGATTGAATAAACAGAGGTGACAGAGAGATGGAGAGATGGAGAAAAAGAAAGGCGAGATGAGAGGGTACATGTTTGATTAGCCCCTGAAGCGAGGGATCTGCCTCTAATCTCCTCCAACTAATCCCTCTCTTCCAGGAGTGTTGTTCTGCCTCAGGCCGAGAGTACGCAGAGTCCTGTCTGCTAAACCAACAGTCACATCACCCTGGCTGGCTTTTACAATGTGTCCCAAATGGCACCCTATTTCCTATATTGTGCACTACTTTTGACCAGGGCGCATAGGGCCCTATACAGTCATGAAGGTGACTGGCCATCTCCTTATTAGTGTACATTGACTTGCTGGATATAAGCATTAGTTGTTGTTGTATGTAAAATACTTGATGTCAACATATTACATTATTTTAATTATTATATTAAAATTAAAATAAATAAAAAGCTTTCCACAATGAATATATAATTCATCCACTTTTCATAGCGCAGTGTTATTCAATATTTTACACTTTGCTGTCTGCGGCCACCTGAGTTGTCTCAATATAGATTCACATACACACAGCTACAGCACAAAACAAACAGTGCATTCCTCAACGGTCTTGACAATTTAAACTGCGGCACGTAGCCTTAGCTCCAATAGCAGCATCTCAGCTGCCGCTATCCATTATAGGTTAACATGCCTGATCACATCCCAAGGCCCGCTCATCAATTTAGATGGGTAGATATCCGGGGGCTAGGCTAACACGCTTAGACACTAGCAAACAGAACATTAAGACAGCTCCTGTCACAAAGGACTTGTGTGTGGATGAGGATGTCATAAAATACCTTAATAATATGAATTATGCATACGAGACCTCTACCTATTGATATGAATTTGCAATCAATATGCAACAAAAACTAATTAAAACATTTATATTTTCCGTTATGGAAATTAATTCCGGAAGACACATTTGTGATCTGTCATGAAGGGAAATCATCCCGGCTCAGCCGTGCGGAAGAAAGTTATTTAACGCCAAAAATTGGATACACATTGGAGAGACGGAGCGGTAAAGGGAGAAGTAGAGTGAGAGAGAGGGAGACAGAGACAGATGTAGAGAGGTGTAGAGAGGGAGAGAGAGGGAGCAGGGGAGGGAGAGAGAGGGAACAGGAGAGGGAGAGAGAGGGAGCAGGAGAGGGAGAGGGAGGGGGCAGGAGAGGGAGAGAGAGGGAGCAGGAGAGGGAGAGGGAGGGGGCAGGAGAGGGAGAGAGAGGGAGCAGGAGAGGAGAGGGAGGGAGCAGGAGAGAGAGGGAGCAGGAGAGGGAGAGGGAGGGGGCAGGAGAGGGAGAGAGAGGGAGCAGGAAAGGGAGAGAGAGGGAGCAGGAGAGGGAGACAGAACGAGATGGAACGAGACAGTGAATACATATTTACATTTTTACGTCATTTAGCATTTTTACATATGACAGCACAACATAATAACAGAATACATGGAATATTCACTCAGTTTCCATGACGTTGCCTATTCACGTAATGGAGGGGATTACTTTAGAGCGTTGACTCATGCATTCGGCTTACGTCTCAAAGACCCTGCATTTCTTTCCTTGATCTGTCTCACCATCTGAATGATGAATTATGGGCCTTGGACTATTTTACCTGGTTTAGGGGCCAGTAAAACACTGTGCGAACAAGACGTCAATGCTATTGCTGCCATATGCTATGGCAGAAGGGTATTGATATACCAGCTGACATATGTTGTGTGTATGAGGGGCAGGGGGTGTGTGTGTGTTTGTGTGTGTGTGTGTATGTGTTTATGATTGTGTGCATTTTTTAGCAGAATGATTTTACTGTCAAAATGTAGCTGAATGTTATTGATACTAATGTTATTTCGGCAATCCCTTAGCTTTCTTGTCAGGTCACATCGCTCCAATCTTCAAAGGAAATTAAAGCTGTGTTTTAGACTCTATCATTCATGTTCCTATCCCCCTGCTATTTTACAGAAACAAATAGCCAGACCCAGAGTAGCAGATCAATCTATATGATAAAATAGACTCGCAGCAGGCGCATCAAGAATCTGGGCAACGCCAGGTGTTGATTCTTTAATGGCTCACTGTATTCACTTTTTAGATGATATTGGATTGCTTTCAAATCAGACACACACATGCCAGAATGTTCACACACGCGCACGCACACACACACGCACACGCACACACACACACACACACACACACACACACACACACACACACACACACACACACACACACACACACACACACACACACACACATACACTCCCCCCTTCTCTATTTTCTAAGGTAATCTTCTCTGAACATTTGCATGGTTTGCCCCTGGTGGCCAACAAAGAGATTGGAAACATCGGGCGTCTGCCATTTTCAAAGACGGAGAGGGGGAATATAGGTATTGATGTGTTCTTCTATCTGATAGTAGCTTCATTCCACTACAGGAGATAGAGACTTTGAAGATGAGAGGGAGACTAGGGGGCAGCTATTACAAATAGCTGTTTGTGTAGCGTGGCAGATTGATTAATTTACGTGTGTGCGTGCGTGCATACGTGTGTATGCGCGTGTGATGGATGTCCCGTTTCCCCTTCAATGACTACGTGACAACAGACATTGTGGTTTAATAGCTGTGTTGTGTAGAAGATTCATAATGCAGCTGTCAGGTTTTTGATGTCTCAAAGTTACTTTTCTGAAGTTCTATCATGACTCACTTCTGTGGTAATTGGAAGAGTGACATGCAGCCTATCGTCTCACTCTGTCAGAGCAGACTCATTCAATCAATGGTCTTCTCTGGTCTCAATCAATGGATCAGACTCTATGGGGTGGTTAGATGATCCAGACTTTAGTTTATAGTATAAATTGACTTTGGACTTGTCTTTATTGGGTTGTGCGTGTGTTTGTGTCTCAGAGTGTGCATGCAGTTTTCAGATGAATGTAATGTAATGCTAGCCTCATTCTCTGTTTGTCCCTCAAACAGTTTACAGAATCCATACCTGTCACATTCTATTCATTACACAAAGCTTTTTATCCATCTAACGTCCCTCATTTTATCCATCATTAATCCTGTTTTGTATCCATCTTTAATCCAGTTTTTCTTCAATTTTCCATCTCTTTTTATCCATGTTGCACCCCTATATTTATCCATTTTATATCCCACTTTTTATCAATTTGTAATCCCATTTTTATCAATTTTACATCCCTATTTGTATCCATCTTTAATCCAGCTTTTTATCCATTTTACATCCTTACTTTTATCCATCTTACATCCCTCTATTTGTCCATCTTTAATCCCTCTTTTTATCCATATTTAATCCATATTTCTATCCATTTTACATCCCTATTTTTATCCATTTTACATCCATCTTTTTATCAATTTTACAGCCCTCTTTTTATCCATTTTAGATCCCTCTTTTTATCCATCTTTAATCCCTATTTTTATCCATCTTTAATCCAGTTTTATCCAGTTTACATCCCTCTTTTATCAATTTTACAGCTCTCTTTTTTAATCTATTTTACTTCCCTCTTTTTATCCATCTTTAATCCTTATTTTTAGGCATCTTTAATCCATCTTTTAATACATTTTACATCCCTCTTTCTAACCTTTTGCATCTCTTTTTATCCATCTTGAATCCCTCTTCTATCCATATTTAATGCAGTTTTATATCCATTTTACATCCCTCTTTTGTATTATTTTTACGTCCCTCCTTTTATCAATTTTACATCCCTCTCTTTATCCATCTTGGATCCCTTTTTGTATCCATATTTAATCCCTCTTTTCATCCATCTTTAATCTATTTTTTATCCATTTTACATCCTTCTTTTTATCAATCTTTAATCCACCTTTTTATCTATTCAACATATCTCTTTTTATCCATATTTAATCCTGTTTTTTAAAACAATTTTTTGTTTGTTTTTCTATCCATCTTTAATCCCCTTTTTAACCATCTTTAATCCCTAGTTTATCCATCTTTAATCCCTATTTTATCCATATTTAATCCATATTTTTATCCATATTACATCCTTCATTTGATTCATTTTACATCCCTCTTTTTATCCATTTTGCATCCCTCTTTTTCTCCATCTTTAATCCCTCTTTTATCCATCTTTAATCCCTTTTTGTATCCATCTTTAATCCCTCTTTTTCTCCATCTTTAATCCCTCTTTTATCCATCTTTAATCCCTTTTTGTATCCATCTTTAATCCCTCTTTTTATCCATCTTTGATCCATATTTTATAAATTTTACATCCTTCTTTTTATCAATCTTTAATCCCTATTTTTATCCATGTTGAACCCCTATTTTATCCATCTTTAATCCCTAATTTTATCCATATTTAATTCATCTTTTTATCAATTCTACATCCCTCTTTTATAAATTTTACATCCTTCTTTTTATCAATCTTTAATCCCTATTTTTATCCATGTTGAACCCCTATTTTATCCATCTTTAATCCCTAATTTTATCCATATTTAATCCATATTTTTATCAATTCTACATCCCTCTTTTATAAATTTTACATCCTGCTTTTTATCCATCTTTAATCCAGTTTTATATCCATTTTACATCCCCTTTTTAGCCATCTTTAATCCACCTTTTTATCCAATTGACATGTGTCTATTTATCCATCTTTAATGCAGATTTTAATGCATTTTATGTCCCTATTTTTTTCCAGTTTTTAATCCAGTTTAGATCCCTCTTTTTATCCAATTTACAGCCTTCTTTTTATCTATTTTACATCCCTGTTTTTATCCATCTAATAATCCTTCTTTTTATCCATCTGTAATCCATATTTTATCAATTTTACATCCCTTTTTAAATCAATCTTACATCCCTATTTTTACCCATTTTACATTCCTCTTTTTATCCATCTTTAATCCCTATTTTATCCATCTTTAATCCCTATTTTATCCATCTTTAATCCATATTTCTATCCATATTACATCCTTCATTTTACATCCCTCTTTTATCCATCTTACATGCCTCCTTTTATCCATCTTACAGGCCATGCAGGCTCATGATTTGGTCTGAGAAGATGTAGCCTAGATCCTCCTCATCAAAAAACCCACCAGGGTTTAACATCTTTCTCTCTATTTTCTTGTCCTCCCTCCCTCCCTCCCTCCCTCCCTCCCTCCGCTCCGCTCCCCTCCTCTGTGTTTGTGTTGAGGAGTGTGAGAGGCAGATTGATGAATGGTGGAGAGGAAGTGTTCTGCAGTGTCAACTGACACCACACTTTGTTTAGCTAAACAGGCTGAGTGTGTGTGTCTGTGTGTGGGTGTATTTGGAGGCGTTTTTTAGCGTAGTGTGAATGGCGAAGACCACACACACATGCACACACACACATACTGAGGATTAGTATGTGAGTGTGTTTTGTGTGAGAATGACGTGTGTAACGAAGATCATGAACAGAAACAATAGTGTATAATTCAGAGTGTCTGTTGTGAGTGAGGGGGCCTGAGTGGGGGCATGGTCTCCTAGAGCGGGTGCTCAGCTGTGGAAGGGACATTTTGGCTGTGTTTACATGAGTGTTTGAGCTTTTGTGTGTAAGTGTGTTCTTTTGTTTGTCTCTCTCTATGTGTGTCTTAAGCTGGCTGCCTGGGGGGGGGGGGGTTAGGGGGGATTATAATGTCACATATCAAAGGCAGATGGGCAGGCCTGTGTTGTGTGTGGCAGGGCTGTGTGTGTGGCAGGGCTGGGTTTGTGGCAGAGTGTGTGGCAGGGCTGGTTGTGTGTCAGGGCTGGGTGTGTGGCAGGGCTGGGTGTGTGGCAGGCTTCAGCATTTTAAGCTGTGCCACGTCTGCTGTGCATCAAAGTTGCCCTGAGGGGGCAGGAGAGGTATCTGATGTGGTTCTGTCACGGTGCCCGGCCCAGTGTGGCACCCAGGATCAGAGGACTGATCTATGATTAGTTGACACAGTGGGCAATGGCCACAGACACACAGACACACAGGCAGTCCCTGTCTGCCCAAAGACCCAAAGACAGGACCCAAAGCCCAAAATATCTGTCTAAAGAACTAGGAGACATTCTTTCTTTGGGCTGTCCCCTAGTCCCAACCCTCATGTGTCTCTAGAGCCCCATTCTGTCTGCCCAAATATCCAAAAACTAGACCCAAAGCTAAATTAATGTAATTCCAAAGAACCATTGGACTGTCCCCTAGTCCCACAGCCTCATATATCAGCCCAAAGAGCCAAAGTACCTCTAAATGTCTCCAGGACCCACAGGACTACCAAACACAACCCCACTAATGGCCCCCTACAACCCCAGGCCAGGGCCATGGGGCCTGGACCCACAGCCCACTGGACGTCCCAGTTTCAAATCTCCTCTCTGAGGATCAAAGGGCTTACAGTACCCCAGGACCAGCCAGGACAGAACACACAGTGCCCCAGGACCAGCCAGAACAGAGCTCACAGCGCTCAAGGACCAGCCAGGACAGGGTTTACAGTGCCCCAGGACCAGCCACGACAGGACACATAGTGCCCCAGGACCAGCCAGGACAGGGCTTAAAGTGCCCCAGGACCAGCCAGGACAGGACACACAGTACCCTAGGACCAGCCAGGACAGGGCTTAAAGTGCCCCAGGACCAGCCAGGACAGGACACACAGTACCCTAGGACCAGCCAGGACAGGGTTTACAGTGCCCCAGGACCAGCCAGGACAGGGCTTATATTGCCCCAGGACCAGCCAGGACAGGGCTTACATTGCCCCAGGACCAGCCAGGACAGGGCACACAGCCAAGACACAGATACTCTAGCGCTTAGGCCCAAAGACCCAGAGGGTCCTTTAACTGCTACCACACCCCAGAACCACAGGACCAGCTGGGACAGGGCTCCAGGACCAGCCAGGACAGGGCACACAATGCCCCAGGACCAGCCAGGACAGGGCTCACAGTGCCCCAGGACCAGCCAGGACAGGGCACACAGCCAAGACACAGATACCTGGCCTAGAGCCCCTCTCTTTACCACTACTACCAGCCCAGCCCAGAGCCTCATCCCTCTCTTTAGCACTACTACCAGCCCAGCCCAGAGCCTCATCCCTCTCTTTACCACTACTACCAGCCCAGCCCAGAGCCTCATCCCTCTCTTTACCACTACTACCAGCCCAGCCCAGAGCCCCCTCCCTCTCTTTACCACTACTACCAGCCCAGCCCAGAGCCTCCTCCCTCTCTTTACCACTACTACCAGCCCAGCCCAGAGCCTCCTCCAACTGCTACCAGTAGCCAAAGCTTCCCTGTTAACCCAGAAATAGAGATCTCCATAGACCTATGCCTTCGTGTCAGTTTGAATAACTTCTGCTTGAATACCCTTTGCCTGACTTCACCCAAAGATCCGGGAACAGATAGTTATGATAGCAAATGGGGTAAAAAAGATCCAAAGACAGGACCCAAAGCCCAAAATATCTGTCTAAGACAGTCTTTCTTTGGGCTTAACAAGGACATAGTGCAAGGACTGGACCAGTGATATAGTACCTGGACTGGACCAGCAATATTGTACCTGGACCTGGACCAGTGAAATAGTACCTGGACTGGACCAGTGATGTAGTACCTGGACTGGACCAGGGATATAGTACCTGGACCTGGGATATAGTGACTCTACCAGTGATAGAGTACCGGGACCAGCGATATAGTGACTGGACCAGTGATATATTGACTGGACCAGTGATATAGTACCTGGACTGGACCAGTGATATAGTGCTGGACTGGACCAGTGATATAGTACCTGGACTGGATCAGTGATATAGTACCTGGACTGGACCAGTGATATAGTACCTGGACTGGAACAGTGATATAGTGTTGGACTGGACCAGTGATATAGTACCTGGACTGGACCAGTAATTAGAGTACCTATACTGGGCCAGTGATATAGTACCTGGACTGGAACAGTGATATAGTACCTGGACTGGACCAGTGATATAGTACCTGGACTGGAACAGTGATATAGTACCTGGACTGGACCAGTAATTAGAGTACCTATACTGGGCCAGTGATATAGTACCTGGACTGGAACAGTGATATAGTACCTGGACTGGAACAGTGATATAGTACCTGGACTGGACCAGTGATATAGTACCTGGACTGGACCAGTGATATAGTACCTGGACTGGATTAGTGATATTGTGCTGGACTGGACCAGTGATTAGAGTACCTGGACTGGACCAGTGATATAGTACCTGGACTGGACCAGTGATATAGTACCTGGACTGGACCAGTGATATAGTACCTGGACTGGACTAGTGATATAGTACCTGGACTGGACCAGTGAAATAGTACCTTGACTGGACCAGTGATATAGTACCTGGACTGGACCAGTGATATAGTACCTGGAATGGACCAGTGATATAGTACCTGGACTGGACCAGTTATAGAGTACCTGGACTGGACTAGTGATATAGCACTTGGACTGGACTAGTGATATATTATCTGGACTGGACTAGTAATATAGTACCAGGACTGGACCAGTGATATAGTACCTGGACTGGACCAGTGATATAGTACCTGACTGGAACAGTGATATAGTGCTGGACTGGACAAGTGATATAGTACCTGGACTGGACCAGTAATTAGAGTACCTATACTGGACCAGTGATATAGTACCTGGACTGGACCAGTGATATAGTACCTGGACTGGAACAGTGATATAGTACCTGGACTGGACCAGTAATTATAGTACCTATACTGGGCCAGTGATATAGTACCTGGACTGGAACAGTGATATAGTACCTGGACTGGAACAGTGATATAGTACCTGGACTGGTCCAGTGATATAGCACCTGGACTGAACCAGTGATATAGTGCTGGACTGGACCAGTGATTAGAGTACCTGGACTGGGCCAGTGATTATAGTACATTGACTGGACCAGTGATATAGTACCTGGACTGGACCATTGATATTGTACCTGTGCGGGACCAGTGATATAGTACCTGGACTGTATCAGTGATATAGTGCTGGACTGGACCAGTGATTAGAGTACCTGGACTGGACCAGTGATATAGTACCTGGACTGGACTAGTGATATATTATCTGGACTGGACTATTAATATAGTACCTGGACTGGACCAGTGATATAGTACCTGACTGGAACAGTGATATAGTGCTGTACTGTACCAGTGATATAGTACCTGGACTGGACCAGTGATAATAGTAACTGGACTGGACCAGTGATATAGTACCTGACTGGACCAGTGATATAGTGCTGGACTTATCCAGTGATATAGTACCTGGACTGGACCAGTGAAATAGTACCTGGACTGGACCAGTGATATAGTACCTGGACTGGAACAGTGATATACTGTTGGACTGGACCAGTGATATAGTACCTGGACTGGACCAGTGATATAGTACCTGGACTGGACCAGTGATATAGTACCTTGACTGGACCAGTGATATAGTGTTGGACTGGACCAGTGATATATTACCTGGACTGGACCAGTAATGAGAGTACCTATACTGGACCAGTGATATAGTACCTGGATTGGACCAGTGATATAGTACCTGGACTGGAACAGTGATATAGTACCTGGACTGGACCAGTAATTAGAGTACCTATACTGGACCAGTGATATAGTACCTGGACTGTAACAGTGATATAGTACCTGGACTGGACCAGTGATATAGTACCTGGACTGGACCAGTGATATAGTACCTGGACTGGACCAGTGATATAGTACCTGGACTGGACCAGTGATATAGTGCTGGACTGGACCAGTGATTATAGTACCTGAACTGGACCAGTGATTATAGTACCTGGACTGGACCGGTGATATAGTACCTGGACTGTACCATTGATATAGTACCTGTGCGGGACCAGTGATATAGTACCTGGACTGGATCAGTGATATAGTGCTGGACTGGACCAGTGATTAGAGTACCTGGACTGGACCGGTGATATAGTACCTGGACTGGACCAGTGATATAGTACCTGGACTGGACTAGTGATAAATTATCTGGACTGGACTAGTAATATAGTACCTGGACTGGACCAGTGATATAGTACCTGACTGGAACAGTGATATAGTAATGGACTGGACCAGTGATATAGTACCTGGACTGGACCAGTGATAATAGTAACTGGACTGGACCAGTGATATTGTACCTGGACTGGACCAGTGATATTGTACCTGGACTGGACCAGTAATTAGAGTACATATACTGGACCAGTGATATAGTACCTGGACTGGACCAGTGATATAGTACCTGGACTGGACCAGTGATATAGTACCTGGACTGGAACAGTGATATAGTACCTGGACTGGACCAGTAATTAGAGTACCTATACTGGGCCAGTGATATAGTACCTGGACTGGAACAGTGATATAGTACCTGGACTGGAACAGTGATATAGTACCTGGACTGGACCAGTGATATAGTACCTGGACTGGACCAGTGATATAGTACCTGGACTGGATTAGTGATATTGTGCTGGACTGGACCAGTGATTAGAGTACCTGGACTGGACCAGTGATATAGTACCTGGACTGGACCAGTGATATAGTACCTGGACTGGACCAGTGATATAGTACCTGGACTGGACTAGTGATATAGTACCTGGACTGGACCAGTGAAATAGTACCTTGACTGGACCAGTGATATAGTACCTGGACTGGACCAGTGATATAGTACCTGGAATGGACCAGTGATATAGTACCTGGACTGGACCAGTTATAGAGTACCTGGACTGGACTAGTGATATAGTACTTGGACTGGACTAGTGATATATTATCTGGACTGGACTAGTAATATAGTACCAGGACTGGACCAGTGATATAGTACCTGGACTGGACCAGTGATATAGTACCTGACTGGAACAGTGCTATAGTGCTGGACTGGACAAGTGATATAGTACCTGGACTGGACCAGTAATTAGAGTACCTATACTGGACCAGTGATATAGTACCTGGACTGGACCAGTGATATAGTACCTGGACTGGAACAGTGATATAGTACCTGGACTGGACCAGTAATTATAGTACCTATACTGGGCCAGTGATATAGTACCTGGACTGGAACAGTGATATAGTACCTGTACTGGAACAGTGATATAGTACCTGGACTGGTCCAGTGATATAGCACCTGGACTGAACCAGTGATATAGTGCTGGACTGGACCAGTGATTAGAGTACCTGGACTGGGCCAGTGATTATAGTACATTGACTGGACCAGTGATATAGTACCTGGACTGGACCATTGATATTGTACCTGTGCGGGACCAGTGATATAGTACCTGGACTGTATCAGTGATATAGTGCTGGACTGGACCAGTGATTAGAGTACCTGGACTGGACCAGTGATATAGTACCTGGACTGGACTAGTGATATATTATCTGGACTGGACTATTAATATAGTACCTGGACTGGACCAGTGATATAGTACCTGACTGGAACAGTGATATAGTGCTGTACTGTACCAGTGATATAGTACCTGGACTGGACCAGTGATAATAGTAACTGGACTGGACCAGTGATATAGTACCTGACTGGACCAGTGATATAGTGCTGGACTTGACCAGTGATATAGTACCTGGACTGGACCAGTGAAATAGTACCTGGACTGGACCAGTGATATAGTACCTGGACTGGAACAGTGATATACTGTTGGACTGGACCAGTGATATAGTACCTGGACTGGACCAGTGATATAGTACCTGGACTGGACCAGTGATATAGTACCTTGACTGGACCAGTGATATAGTGTTGGACTGGACCAGTGATATATTACCTGGACTGGACCAGTAATGAGAGTACCTATACTGGACCAGTGATATAGTACCTGGATTGGACCAGTGATATAGTACCTGGACTGGACCAGTAATGAGAGTACCTATACTGGACCAGTGATATAGTACCTGGATTGGACCAGTGATATAGTACCTGGACTGGAACAGTGATATAGTACCTGGACTGGACCAGTAATTAGAGTACCTATACTGGACCAGTGATATAGTACCTGGACTGTAACAGTGATATAGTACCTGGACTGGACCAGTGATATAGTACCTGGACTGGACCAGTGATATAGTACCTGGACTGGACCAGTGATATAGTACCTGGACTGGACCAGTGATATAGTGCTGGACTGGACCAGTGATTATAGTACCTGAACTGGACCAGTGATTATAGTACCTGGACTGGACCGGTGATATAGTACCTGGACTGTACCATTGATATAGTACCTGTGCGGGACCAGTGATATAGTACCTGGACTGGATCAGTGATATAGTGCTGGACTGGACCAGTGATTAGAGTACCTGGACTGGACCGGTGATATAGTACCTGGACTGGACCAGTGATATAGTACCTGGACTGGACTAGTGATAAATTATCTGGACTGGACTAGTAATATAGTACCTGGACTGGACCAGTGATATAGTACCTGACTGGAACAGTGATATAGTAATGGACTGGACCAGTGATATAGTACCTGGACTGGACCAGTGATAATAGTAACTGGACTGGACCAGTGATATTGTACCTGGACTGGACCAGTGATATTGTACCTGGACTGGACCAGTAATTAGAGTACATATACTGGACCAGTGATATAGTACCTGGACTGGACCAGTGATATAGTACCTGGACTGGACCAGTGATATAGTACCTGGACTGGAACAGTGATATAGTACCTGGACTGGACCAGTAATTAGAGTACCTATACTGGGCCAGTGATATAGTACCTGGACTGGAACAGTGATATAGTACCTGGACTGGAACAGTGATATAGTACCTGGACTGGACCAGTGATATAGTACCTGGACTGGACCAGTGATATAGTACCTGGACTGGATTAGTGATATTGTGCTGGACTGGACCAGTGATTAGAGTACCTGGACTGGACCAGTGATATAGTACCTGGACTGGACCAGTGATATAGTACCTGGACTGGACCAGTGATATAGTACCTGGACTGGACTAGTGATATAGTACCTGGACTGGACCAGTGAAATAGTACCTTGACTGGACCAGTGATATAGTACCTGGACTGGACCAGTGATATAGTACCTGGAATGGACCAGTGATATAGTACCTGGACTGGACCAGTTATAGAGTACCTGGACTGGACTAGTGATATAGTACTTGGACTGGACTAGTGATATATTATCTGGACTGGACTAGTAATATAGTACCAGGACTGGACCAGTGATATAGTACCTGGACTGGACCAGTGATATAGTACCTGACTGGAACAGTGATATAGTGCTGGACTGGACAAGTGATATAGTACCTGGACTGGACCAGTAATTAGAGTACCTATACTGGACCAGTGATATAGTACCTGGACTGGACCAGTGATATAGTACCTGGACTGGAACAGTGATATAGTACCTGGACTGGACCAGTAATTATAGTACCTATACTGGGCCAGTGATATAGTACCTGGACTGGAACAGTGATATAGTACCTGTACTGGAACAGTGATATAGTACCTGGACTGGTCCAGTGATATAGCACCTGGACTGAACCAGTGATATAGTGCTGGACTGGACCAGTGATTAGAGTACCTGGACTGGGCCAGTGATTATAGTACATTGACTGGACCAGTGATATAGTACCTGGACTGGACCATTGATATTGTACCTGTGCGGGACCAGTGATATAGTACCTGGACTGTATCAGTGATATAGTGCTGGACTGGACCAGTGATTAGAGTACCTGGACTGGACCAGTGATATAGTACCTGGACTGGACTAGTGATATATTATCTGGACTGGACTATTAATATAGTACCTGGACTGGACCAGTGATATAGTACCTGACTGGAACAGTGATATAGTGCTGTACTGTACCAGTGATATAGTACCTGGACTGGACCAGTGATAATAGTAACTGGACTGGACCAGTGATATAGTACCTGACTGGACCAGTGATATAGTGCTGGACTTGACCAGTGATATAGTACCTGGACTGGACCAGTGAAATAGTACCTGGACTGGACCAGTGATATAGTACCTGGACTGGAACAGTGATATACTGTTGGACTGGACCAGTGATATAGTACCTGGACTGGACCAGTGATATAGTACCTGGACTGGACCAGTGATATAGTACCTTGACTGGACCAGTGATATAGTGTTGGACTGGACCAGTGATATATTACCTGGACTGGACCAGTAATGAGAGTACCTATACTGGACCAGTGATATAGTACCTGGATTGGACCAGTGATATAGTACCTGGACTGGACCAGTAATGAGAGTACCTATACTGGACCAGTGATATAGTACCTGGATTGGACCAGTGATATAGTACCTGTACTGGAACAGTGATATAGTACCTGGACTGGACCAGTAATTAGAGTACCTATACTGGACCAGTGATATAGTACCTGGACTGTAACAGTGATATAGTACCTGGACTGGACCAGTGATATAGTACCTGGACTGGACCAGTGATATAGTACCTGGACTGGACCAGTGATATAGTACCTGGACTGGACCAGTGATATAGTGCTGGACTGGACCAGTGATTATAGTACCTGAACTGGACCAGTGATTATAGTACCTGGACTGGACCGGTGATATAGTACCTGGACTGTACCATTGATATAGTACCTGTGCGGGACCAGTGATATAGTACCTGGACTGGATCAGTGATATAGTGCTGGACTGGACCAGTGATTAGAGTACCTGGACTGGACCGGTGATATAGTACCTGGACTGGACCAGTGATATAGTACCTGGACTGGACTAGTGATAAATTATCTGGACTGGACTAGTAATATAGTACCTGGACTGGACCAGTGATATAGTACCTGACTGGAACAGTGATATAGTGCTGGACTGGACCAGTGATATAGTACCTGGACTGGACCAGTGATAATAGTAACTGGACTGGACCAGTGATATTGTACCTGGACTGGACCAGTGATATTGTACCTGGACTGGACCAGTGAGGGGTGTAGATGATAAATATACAATGATTTTCAGATGCTTGGTTCACATCCGGTATATGATCATCAGTATATGGTGTCTAGCGCAGCCTCTTTCAATTAAGGTGTTGACAGTGCGTTGGTGTTTTATTGGGTGGTTTCCTATATGTCTATGAATTAATGTTCCTCATACGGCTCTCAAGGCAACAAATAAATGATGCATGCAGTGGGTCATTAGCTCTTTAGGCTTTAATATTCTCTCTCTTTCTTTCACTCTCTCACCCTCCTCTTTCTATATTTTTTCTCTCTCTCTTTTTCTCTCTCTCTCTCTCTGCCTTCTTTCTCACTGCCCTCTCTCTCTCTCTCTCTCTCTCTCTCTCTCTCTCTCTCTCTCTCTCTCTCTCTCTCTCTCTCTCTCTCTCTCTCTCTCTCTCTCTCTTTCTCTCTCTTTTTTCTCTCTCTCTTCTCTCTCTTACTCTCTCTCTCTCCCCCCCTCTCTCTCTCTCTCTCTCTCTCTCTCTCTCTCTCTCTCTCTCTCTTTCTCTCTCTCTCTCTCTCTCTCTCTCTCTCTCTCTCTCTCTCTCTCTCTCTCTCTCTCTCTCTCTCTCTCTCTCTCCCTAGCTGTCTTAATAATAGTACAGTGCCTTGCAAAAGTATTCAGCCCCCTTGGCGTTTTTCCTATTTTGTTGTATTACAACCTGTAATTTAAATACATTTTTATTTGGATTTCATGTAATGGACATTCACAAAATAGTTCAAATTGGTGAAGTGAAATGAAAAAAAATAACTTGTTTCAGAAAATTTGACCAAATAAATAACTGAAAAGTGGTGCGTACATATGTATTCACCCCCTTCGCTATGAAGCCCTTAAATAAGATGTGGTGCAACCAATTACCTTCAGAAGTCACATAATTAGTTAAATAAAGTCCACCTGTGTGCAATGTATGTGTCACATGATCTGTCACATGATCTCAGTATATATACACCTGTTCTGAAAGGCCCCAGAGTCTGCAACACCACTAAGCAAGGGGCACCACCAAGCAAGCGGCACCATGAAGACCAAGGAGCTCTCCAAAACAGGTCAGGGACAAAGTTGATGGGAAGTACAGATCAGGGTTGTGTTATAAAAAAATATCAGAAACTTTAAACATCCCACGGAGCACCATTAAATCCATTATTAAAAAATGGAAAGACTAAGGCACCACAACAAACCTGCCAAGAGAGGGCCGCCCACAAAAACTCATGGACCAGGCAAGGAGGGCATTAATCAGAGAGGAAACAAAGAGACCAAAGATAACCCTGAAGGAGCTGCAAAGCTCCACAGCGGAGATTGGAGTATCTGTCCATAGGACCACTTTAAGCCGTACATTACACAGAGCTGGGCTTTATGGAAGAATGGCCAGAAAAAAAGCCATTGCTAGAATAAAAAAAATAAGCAAACATGTTTGGTGTTCGCCAAAAGTCATGTGGGAGACTCCCCAAACATATGGAAGAAGGTACTCTGGTCAGATGAGACTAAAATTGAGCTTTTTGTCCATCAAGGAAAACGCTATGTCTGGCACAAACCCAACACCTCTCATCACCCCGAGAACACCATGTTTTCATCAGCAGGGACTGGTAAACTGGTCAGAATTGAATGAATGTTGGATGGCGCTAAATACAGGGACATTTTTGAGGGAAGCCTGTTTCAGTCTTCCAGAGATTTGAGACTGGGACTGAGGTTCACCTTCCAGCAGGACAATGACCCTAAGCATACTGCTAAAGCAACACTCAAGTGGTAATAAAGGGGAAACATTTAATTGTCTTGGAATGGCCTAGTCAAAGCCCAGACCTCAATCCAATTGAGATCGCTGTATACCAGCGGAACCCATCCAACTTGAAGGAGCTGGGGCAGTTTTGCCTTGAAGAATGGGCAAAAATCCCAGTGGCTAGATGTGCCAAGCTTATAGAGACATACCCAAGAGACTTGCAGCTGTAATTGCTGCATAATGTGTCTCTACAAAGTATTGACTTTGGGTGGGTGAATAGTTATGCACGCTCAAGTTTTCAGTTTTTTTGGTCATAACTGTTGTTTGTTTCACCCCCAAAATATTTTGCATCTTCAAAGTGGTAGGCATGTTATGTAAATTAAATGATACAAACCCCACAAAAATGTACAGAGAGACTCATCCTTTTAATATAAGCAGCCTTGACTACTGTAATGCTCTCCTGTCCGGTCTACCCAAGAAAGCCATTGGTCATTTGCAAAACATGCAGAATAGGTACTGACCAAGACCAAAAGGAGAGCACACATTACACCGGTTTTAAAGTCTCTGCACTGGCTGCTGTGAGTTTTATAATTAAGCCTACATTTTCAGATTTGTACAAGAATTGTGATATGCTGTTGATACTTCTGTAAGTGTCTGAACATTGCATCCAAAAATAAACTGCTCACATTGAGGACATAATGTTGTAAAGACTGTATTTGTGCAAAATGTTTCTGTGAATGAACAGTGTGGCCAGCTCAAACGCTGACTGGTGCGTCAATCGTAACTAGAAATTCTAATGAAGTGTTCCAATCACACCGGTTTGAGCATATGCTGCAAGGATCACTGTAGAATGATTAAACTCATGTGTTCGTACTACTCCAAAGGTTAAGGGAAATGACTGGTGTGTTATTTGAGGAAATGAGTGGTGTGGTATTTAAGGAAATGAGTGGTGTGGTATTTAAGGAAATGAGTGTATGGATAGAGGGCTCTATAGTGACATCTCTCTTCTCTGCTCAGAGCTACTCTGCTCTGCATCAAATTAATCTAATGCTGTCAAGTCATGTCTAGTCAGGGGTGACACAGGCACACAGAGAGACACACACACACACACACACACACACACACACACACACACACACACATACTCTGCAGTAAATGGGTCTAAAGCTGTTCACTGAGGGATGTCAGACTCCTGACCTTTACTGAAGGCTAAGAGATGCTCTCAGTGGGACTGTGTGTGTGTGTGTATTGTGTGCGTGTGTGTGTGTGTGCCTGTGTGTGTTTGTGTGTTTGTGTGTGTGTGTGTGTGTGTTGTGTTGTGTGTCTGTGTGTGTGTCTGTGTGTGTGTGTGTTGTGTATGTGTGTATTGTGTGTCCTGTGTTCTGTCCTGTGTTCTTATGTAATTTAGAGCAGCCTCAGTATTGTGTATGTAGTTCAGTGAGATAGCTAATTTAATTGCTGCTCACCAATCCTCTTAAGATAAGAATAGATAATATCCCTCTTTCTTTTCCCCATTTTCATCTGTTTCTCTCACTCTCTTTATTCTCCACTTCTATTTTTCTCTGTCCTTTCATTTGTGGCTTTGTCAGTCTTCCTCTCCTCCCTTCCCCTCCCTTCTCTCTCTCCATCCTTCCTCTCCCTCTCCCTCTCACTCCCTTTCTCTCTCCACACTCTCCCTCTCCCCCCCCCCCCCCTCTCTCTCTCTCTCTCTCTCTCTCTCTCTCTCTCTCTGTCTCTCTCTCTCACACTCTCTCTCTCTCTCCCTCCCTCCCTCCCTCCCTCCCTCCCTCCCCCTGTTGCTCTCTCTCTCTCTCTCTCTCTCTTTCTCCTTCCTCTCTCTCTCCACCCATTCCTCGCTCCCTCTTACGCTCTCTCTCTCTCTCTCTCTCTCTCTCTCTCTCTCCCTTGCTCGCTTATTATAAGAAGGTTCAGTGTGAAATGTTAAATTGGGAGCGGGGTGAAAGAGGGCCTTGGAGCATTCGGGACATCAATGGCTGCCTTTTAATCCTAACAACCACTCTCTCTCTCTCTCTCGCTCTCTCGCTCTCTCGCTCTCTCGCTCTCTCTCTCTCTCTTCTCTCTCTCTCTCTCTCTCTCTCTCTCTCTCTCTCTCTCTCTCTCTCTCGCTCTCTCTCGCTAGTCGGAGTGCGTGCTGGGAGTGAGTCGTGAAGCAGGAGTAATTGTGAGAGCGACTGGAGTTATTTTCACTCTATTGGGTTTCGGTGTGTATATATATATATATATATATATATATATATATATATATATATATATATTATATATATATATATATATATTGATTAGTTAAGTTGTTTTCTTGTCTAACTATCACTAAGCACGTATAGTGGTGGTGGGATTGTTGAGGTTGTTTTTCTCGAGGGCACAACCAGCGGGTGGGGCTGGTTGCAATGGCCACTTGCGGAGGTTTGGAGTTTGAAAAACGTAGTCAGCGGCATGGAGTAAAGATTCCTGCTGCGGCCGGGTGTTCAGTGGAAGAATGTAGCTTAGCAGTGGGCGCTATCATTGGGTATGATAGCATTAAAATCAGCCTCAAGGATGAATAGAGCTGTAGTCATATTCTTAGATTCCATTGAAAGGTGAATACGATAGTTGAGAGTGGTGTTTTGTTGCGGGAGACACAGACGTCGGTATTTCCTCTTATGAATCCAGCGAAGAAAGTTATACTTCCTAATGTGCCACCATTTGTTAGAGATGAAGTGTTGGAGCGAGAGTTATCTTGTCATGGTCAACTTGTATCTACAATAAAGAAGGTATTTTTGGATGCAAATCTCCTTTGCTGAAACATGTCGTGTCTCATAGGAGACAAGTGCATATGATTTTAAAGAAGGACACTCACGAACTGAATTTAGTATTCAGTTTTAAGATTGATGGATTTGATTATGTCTTCTACGCCTCTACTGAATCAATGAAATGCTTGGCTGTGGAAGAGAGGGGCATTTGGTACGTTATTGTCCCGAGAACGAGCGCGCAGAGCCCGTTAGCAGCACTAGTACTGGTGCAGCTAATGCACCACCGCGAAGGGATTAACATTCTAAGGGTGCAGGGGAAGGGAGAAGGTGGGCAGATGTGTTTGGAAAAGTAGGAAAGGAAAGCAGTGTGGCTACGGGGGCAATTGTGGTAGATCAGAACAAAGAGGGAGGGGAAACAGTCGGTGAGATTGTGACTGTGGTCGCTGAGGTGGTGCTGGAAAATGAAATTGGAGGTCAAGAGGAGATTGAAATAATGGAAAAGGAAGCAGCTGTTTCAAAGTACCGAGGAGTAAGAGGAAGAATTTAAGGGTGGTGAAGGGTCTAATTCTAATTCTGATAAATCAGTTGAGGATACACAGGTTGTAGAGATGGTTAGAGAAATGGGTTGGAAGGGAGGTATGGGATTGAGAAGGTAAGTCAATTTCTGAATTTGACAAAAGGGAAGAAATATATGCAGGATTATAATGTAACATATTTTTTTCCTGAAAGTGAATTGTTTATTGAATCAGCAAAGGTTCTGATGTCAAAAATAACCGGGGGAGGTTTGACAAGCCCTGAAATTGATAGACCCAAGAAAGTGGTCACGAGAGTGATAAGTTATTTAATTTCTAAAGGAAATGAAAGAGTTCAGTCGCAGCCTTAACTCTGTAAAGAGATGTGGTTTCTGTGTCTTCCTCTGTATTTGTTTTTCATCCATGAGCAGTTTTAAGATTTCTTCTTTAAACGTAAATGGGGCGAGAGATGTTAAAAACAGAGCTGTAGTGTATGAGTTAATTTGGGGAAAGGGAAGTCACACGTTTTCTACAAGAAACACATAGTAATATGGAAAATGAAGTTATGTGGCAACAGGAGTGGGGGGGGGGGGGGCAGTGGTGTGTAGTGGGGGGGTGGCCATCTTGTTCTGAAAATGATTTTTGCCTTTGTCATATGAGGTTGAAGAGGTAGTTGAGGGGAGGTTATTAAAAGGTAGAGCGAGGTATGAAAACATCACTATGTGTCTGATAAATGTATATACCCCAGTGGTGGCAGTTGAGAGGGTATGTTTTTTAGAGACATTATCAAATACCATTGAGAAATGTAATACTGAAGATTATTTATTTATTGCTGTGGATTTTAACTGCACAGTCAGTGATTTAGATAGAAATCACAAAGAACCTCAAATAGCCTCAAGGACATTTTTAAAACGCCTCATTGTAACACATGAACTGTGCAGGGACGGCCTGTTCAATAGGGCGATATGGGCGACGCACTGCCAAACGGGAAAAGGATGGGATTTTTTTTCTAATCAATTATATCACGGCAACAGTAGTTATCAGTGTTGTAATCTGATCTGACTGCCACTAAATGTCAAATCAGGCTAAAGTCGTGCTTCAAATGGCCCCGCCCGTTTTTGGGCGATTTCAGTCAGGTTGAAAATCGCCCAGAAGTCTCTCATAGCCTGTCATGTAAAATCTATTTTTTTCAAATTTCAAAGCTTTCAATACATTCTCTATGGGTGTCTGTGGGCTTGCACTTACGCGCTTTCGTCATACGTGACGTAACCATGAACGTAACTAAGCAAATAGCGGCTAGCAGCGTCTCTGTTGCGACCTGCAATGTGGCGTTATTTTATGTTTTTAATTTGTACACTTAGTGGCGTTATTTTATGTTTTTAATTTGTACACTTAGTTTACAAACATTCTGCCAACCATGGATTCCAGTGGTGGGTTTGGACTGATCTTGTTGATCGTGTACATACCCGCTACGAACGGACTAAATAATGAAAACGTTGCTGGCAGCGAATCCAATACAGCTGGGAGAACTTGGCTGGATGACAAGTCCCGGACAGAGAGTGGAGCCGGCCGGCTTCACCCTGGTCGGAGCGGACCTCGATCTGACAGTCACAGGAAAATCGATCCTGTAAGAGAGCGACTCTGTACCCCCGAGCCCCGACATTGAACTGCTTTCTGTGTCACTGCGACCTTACTATCTGCCCCGTGAGTTCCCCCAATTGTTTGTTACCGTTGTGTACTGTTGATAATCACAAGTTTACTGGAGAACTGAGACCAAGTCCAAGTAGAGACTTTGGACAGGGTGGATATGGTATAATAAAGGCAGTTTATTCAGAGGTAAAGATATCTGGAATCGCGTGCACGGACTCGTTCGTCAAACTCTTAGGGAGCTATCTGAAGAGAGCCCCGAAAACATTGTGTGCTGACATTTTATACAATAAATGATGTAGGTTGAATCTAGTAGTTCTGATCTTCTGATTGGTCCTGATGAGTTGGGCGAGGTCCCCTCCACTGTTGCATTGGCTCTGAGTCGGGTTCTCTGTCTTCAAATGTTCAGCCTAAAGAGAGGGGATTTTTGTGTGTGTGTGTGTGTGTGTTTAACAGTGATGATGTGTGTGTGTGTGTGTGTTTAACAGTGATGATGTGTGTGTGTGTGTGTGTTATCAGTGATGATGTGTGTGTGTGTGTGTGTGTGTGTCCTCAGAGCAATAACTCGTGAGTTGGAAGAACTGAGAGACCTATGGCGTGGGTGTTGTCCTTGGCCACCTGCTGACAAGGCTGACAAGATAGGACTCTTTTGTCCATTGTTATAGGATAGGAACAGCATTGATTGAAAACAAACGCCCAACACAAAATGGGTCATGCACAAGATTTTAGTCAGACCAAGCTATAACATTATATATTTACTACGACAGTACATTCAACCAAAAGCTAATATAACAAAGGCATCAGAGATTATTTATAATCTGTCACAGAAACTGGAATCCATCTCCCCAGATCAGTCAATAAATGCTTCTGGTATTGACTTATATGCTGCCCCTGTCTTCATGTTGTTGCTGGACATATCTTTTTTTAAATGTGTGTAGGTCACCTAAATCATCAGAAAAATTGCCCCTCCTGAGAATTTTTTCAGGAGCCGCCACTGGAACTGTGTGATATTTGACGGAGTCAACATGGAGGCACGAGACAGTACACCTGGGCCCATGTGAGAGAGAACACCATCTCTATGGCCAGGTTAGATAGGTTTTATTGTTTTGAGCATCAATCTCAGGTCTTTAAATCAAGTGTGATAACACCAGTGGGATTTTCTGATCATTGTTTAACAGAGGTAGTCCTGTGTAGCTCAGTTGGTAGAGCATGGCGCTTGCAATGCCAGGGTTGTGGGTTCGGTTCCCACGGGGGGCCTGTATGATAATGTATGCCCTCACTAACTGAAAGTCACTCTGGATAAGAGCTTCTGCTAAATGACATTAATGTAAATGTGTTCATTAACGCTGTTAAATCCAAAAGCGCATACTGGCATTTTAATATAACTTTATTGAGTGATGCTCACTTCACAAAATGTTTTTTATTTTTTTTCTGGGAGAGTTGGAGGTCTCAAAAGGCCAGTTTTGTATCCTCTCAACAGTGGTGGGATATAGGGAAAATACAAATTCAACAATTATATAATCAATACACGAGGAATATCACCAAAGACATCACCAGATCAATGAAAGCCTGAAATAGTGGAACTCCTGACGTTGGTTGAGACCACAGGAGATTGAGGCCATACTCAGGCCCTCAAGAGGAAAAAAGCTGCATTGGCAGACCTGCTGGCTATCAGAGAACTGGAGGCCGGTGGCTTTATTGTGCACTGATTATAAGATCCTGTTAAAGGCTTTGTCCAACAGGCTGAGGGAGGTGATGGGGCAAATCATACGGACCAGTCCTACTGTGTTCCTGGCAGGCAGATAGGGGATAACATTTCTCTGATTCTGGATTTTTTGGACGTCTCTAGGGCTATTGGGTTGGATGCTGGTCTAATTTCAATTGATCAGGAAAAGGCATTTGACCGAGTTGAACATCAATACTTATGGCACACTTTTGAGGCGTTTGGTTTCAGCTCTGGTATCATTGCCATGTTAAGGGTGATATATGGTGACATTGAAAGTGTATTGAAAGTTAACGGAGGCTTGAGTACTCCTTTTAAAGTGTGTAGAGGTATTAGGCAGGGATGTTCTTTGTCGTGAATGTTATATGCCATTGCTATAGAGCCACTACTAAATAGCATTAAAAGTCGCATTGAAGGGGTGTACCTTTCAGAGGATATTCCTCCTATTCGTCTCTCAGTCTATGCTGATGATGTAGTTATTTTAGTGAAAAATCAAGCAGAAGTGGATAGTTTGTGTCTGATGGTTGATTGTTTTAGGGGAATATCCTCTGCAAAGGTAAATTGGGAAAAAAAAGTTGTGCTTTACAGATTGGAGAATGGTCTGGAGGGATTATGGCTTTGCCAGGGGGGCTGGAATGGTGTAAGGGAGGTTTTAAGTATCTTGGAGTGTACCTAGGAGATGAGGGGACAATGGAAAAAAATGGAATGGGGTGGTAGAAATGGTGGAAGGGAGGATGAGGAGATGGCGTTGGTTGTTATCTCGTATGTCATATAGGGGGCACACTATTATAGTTAACAATGTGTTTCCTCTGCTTTGTGGCATCGGTTGTCAGTTTTAGAGCCACCATCTGGCCTTCCGGCTAAGATACAGGCGATTATTGTAGATTTATTTTGGGATAAATATAATTGGGTTCCACAAAGTGTTTTGTATTTGTCAAAAGAGGATGGGGGACAAGGTCTTGTACATCTTGCTAGTAGGGCTGCTGCTTTCCGGTTTCAGTTTATTCAAAGGTTGCTTTATGGTCCGGAAAATGTGGTTTGGAGAGGGGTGGCAGGTCTTGTATTACAGCAGGTTGGGGGATTAGGTTTAAAGAAGGCTTTATTTTTGGTTGATAGTAGCCAGATTTCTAGGGAGGGAGTACTCCGTTTTACGGAGGCCTTCTTAGGGTATGGAGCATAATGAAGGTGTCCAGACGCACTTCAGCGGAGTCAGTGCATTGGCTGTTGGAGGAACCTCTGGTGTATGGGGCAAGACTGGATTGTACAACCGCAGCTGTTCCACATTTCTCCAAGATTCTGGTGAAGGGCAAAATCATCACCTTAAAACAGTTAATGGCCATGGCTGGGCCCACCTTACTGGATGGAAGACGGGTGGCTGAACATTTGTGGGTGAGGTCGGAAAGGATTGTTGGACAACTGCTGGGAAGCTGCAGGAAGGGTCTGTCAGCAGAAGAGTGGGGTATGCTTAATAGTCACAAGAAGAAAGTACAAGATGAAAATGTCTCTTTTCCAAGACTAGTGATTACACCCAATATCCCAGAGTCAGAAAGAAAGGCGTTATTACTGGATTTGAGAGGGTTGGAAGAGGTGGGTTTTGATGAGGTGAATGGGAAGTACTTATATAGGGGGTGTGTCAAGGTGTTGAATAAAGATACATTGAAAAATAGAAAAGACACTCCATGGAGGGTAACATTGGGCATTGATGACAAGGTAAAGCCAGCATGGAGAGCACTGTACAAGCCTCCGATACAAAAGGGTACTGGTGATATGCAATGGAGGGTTTTGCATTGCATCATTGCAGTTAATGCTTTTGTATCTGTTATTAACTCAGATGTTGGAGATGGATGTCCTTTTTGTAATATAAGAGAAACATTTTTTCACTGTTTTATGGAGTGTGAGAGGATTGGAATGCTGGAGTTTTTGTTTAATGCTGTAGGGGAGATTTTCAATAACACTGTTTTATTTTGAGGTTTCAGTATAGTAAGCAACAGAAAATAAAATGTCAACTGTTACATTTTATTTTGGGACAAGCTAAGATGTCAATTTTTCTGAGTAGGAAACACAAGATAGACATGGGATATGGGCGGAATGTAATATGTGTTTCTAAAGGATTAGTGAAAGCGAGAATAAAAGTGGATTTTGAGTTCTTCTCGGCTGTAAAATATCTCCCATTGTTTGAGGAGAAGTGGGCTTACGAAGGAGCGGTTTGTTTTGTGGAGGAGGATCAACTATTTTTTTTTGATGAAATGAGTTGAATGTATATACTTTTTTGTATTTTTATTTAATTAATTTTTATGTTTTAATTTTTATTTAGGAATGACCTTTGTTGTTTCATTTCTGAAAATGCAGTGTGCCATTATTTGTGTT
>NC_139994.1:6805416-6817916 GCF_964263955.1 Coregonus lavaretus
ACGTTTTCTCACTTGTTTTAGAGTGCATGTTTTCTTTCTGTCTTATTAATTCATGGCACACAGTGGAGGAGGTTGTGTTTGTGTGTGTGTGTTTGTGTGTATGTATGTGTGTGTGTACAGTGCCTTGCAAAAGTATTCATACCCCTTGGCTTTTTTCCTATTTTGTTGCGTTACAACCTGAAATTCATCATTTGAGTCAATTGGAGGTGTACCTGTTGATGTACACTGCTCAAAAAAATAAAGGGAACACTTAAACAACACAATGTAACTCAATCACACTTCTGTGAAATCAAACTGTCCACTTAGGAAGCAACACTGATTGACAATACATTTCACATGCTGTTGTGCAAATGGAATAGACAACAGGTGGAAATTATAGGCAATTAGCAAGACACCCCCAATAAAGGACTGGTTATGCAGGTGGTGACCACAGACCACTTCTCAGTTCCTATGCTTCCTGGCTGATGTTTTGGTCACTTTTGAATGCTGGCAGTGCTTTCACTCTAGTGGTAGCATGAGACGGAGTCTACAACCCACACAAGTGGCTCAGGTAGTGCAGCTCATCCAGGATGGCACATCAATGCGAGCTGTGGCAAGAAGGTTTGCTGTGTCTGTCAGCTTAGTGTCCAGAGCATGGAGGCGCTACCAGGAGACAGGCCAGTACATCAGGAGACGTGGAGGAGGCCATAGGAGGGCAACAACCCAGCAGCAGGACTGCTACCTCCGCCTTTGTGCAAGGAGGAGCAGGAGGAGCACTGCCAGAGCCCTGCAAAATGACCTCCAGCAGGCCACAAATGTGCATGTGTCTGCTCAAACGGTCAGAAACAGACTCCATGAGGGTGGTATGAGGGCCCGACGTCCACAGGTGGGTGTTGTGCTTACAGCCCAACACCGTGCAGGACGTTTGGCATTTGCCAGAGAACACCAAGATTGGCAAATTCACCACTGGCGCCCTGTGCTCTTCACAGAGGATGCTTTAGTCCAGGTCTGGGAGGAGATCCCTCAGGAGACCATCCGCCACCTCATCAGGAGCATGCCCAGGCATTGTAGGGAGGTCATACAGGCACGTGGAGGTCACACACACTACTGAGCCTCATTTTGACTTGTTTTAAGGACATTACATCAAAGTTGGATCAGCCTGTAGTGTGGTTTTCCACTTTAATTTTGAGGGTGACTCCAAAACCAGACCTCCATGGGTGGATAAATTTGATTTCCATTGATAATTTTTGTGTGATTTTGTTGTCAGCACATTCAACTATGTAAAGGAAAATGTATTTAATAAGACTATTTCATTCATTCAGATCTAGGATGTGATATTTTAGTGTTCCCTTAATTTTTTTGAGCAGTGTATTTCAAGGCCTACCTTCAAACTCAGTGCCTCTTTGCTTGACATCATGGGAAAATCTAAAGAAATCAGCAACGACTCAGAAAAACATTGTAGACCACAAGTCTGGTTCATCCTTGGGAGCAATTTCCAAACACCTGAAGGTACCACGTTCATCTGTACAAACAATAGTACGCAAGTATAAACACTGTGGGACCACGCAGCCGTCATACCGTTCAGGAAGGAGACTCGTTCTGTCTCCTAGAGATGAATGTACTTTGGTGCAAAAAGTGCAAATCAATCCCAGAACAACAGCAAAGGACCTTGTGAAGATGCTGGAGGAAACAGGTACAAAAGTATCTATATCCACAGTAAAACAAGTCCTATATCGACATAACCTGAAAGACCGCTCAGCAAAGAAGAAGCCACTTCTCCAAAACCTCGATAAAAAAGCCAGACTAAGGTTTGCAACTGCACATGGGGACAAAGATCATACTTTTTGGAGAAATGTCCTCTGGTCTGGTGAAACAAAAATAGAACTGTTTGGCCATAATGACCATCGTTATGTTTGGAGGAAAAAAGGGGTCGAAGAACACCATCCCAACCGTGAAGCATGGGGGTGGCAGCATCATGCTGTGGTGGTGCTTTGCTGCAGGAGGGACTTCACAAAATAGATGGCATCATGAGGAAGGAAAATTATGTGGATATATTGAAGCAACATCTCAAGACATCAGTCAGGAAGTTAAAGCTTGGTCACAAATGGGTTTTCCAAATGGACAATGACCCCAAGCATACTTCCAAAGTTGTGGCAAAATGGCTTAAGGACAACAAAGTCAAGGTATTGGAGTGGCCATCACAAAGCCTTGACCTCAATCCTATAGAACATTTGTGGGCAGAACTGAAAAAGCGTGTGCGAGCAAGGAGGCCTACAAACCTGACTCAGTTATACCAGCTCTGTCAGGAGGAATGGGCCAAAATTCACCCAACTTATTGTGGGAAGCTTGTGGAAGGATACCCGAAACGTTTGACCAAAGTTAAACCATTTAAAGGCAATGCTACCAAATAGTAATGGAGGGTATGTACACTTCTGACCCACTGGGAATGTGATGAATGAAATAAAAGCTGAAATAAATCATTCTCTCTACTATTATTCTGACATTTCACATTCTTAAAATAAAGTGGTGATCCTACCTGACCTAAAACAGGACATTTTTACTAGGATTAAATGTCAGGAATTGTGAAAAACTGAGTTTAAATGTATTTGGCTAAGGTGTATTTAAACTTCCGACTTCAACTGTATGTATTCACCCCCTTTGCTATGAAGCACCTAAATAAGATCTGGTGCAACCAATTACATAATTAGTTAAATAAAGTCCACCTGTGTGCAATCAAAGTGTCATATGATCTGTCATATGATCTCAGTTTATATACACCTGTTCTGAAAGGCCCCAGAGTCTGCAACACCACTAAGCAAGGGGCACCACCAAGCAAGGGGCACCATTAAGACCAAGGAGCTCTCCAAACAGGTCAGGGACAAAGTTGTGGAGAAGTACAGATCAGGGTTGGGTTATAAATAAATATCTAAAACTTTGAACATCCCACGGTGCACCATTACATCCATTATAAAAAAATTGAAAGAATATGGCACCACAACAAACCTGCCAAGAGAGGGCCATCCACCAAAACTCACAGACCAGGCAAGGAGGGCATTAATCAGAGAGGCAACGAAGAGACCAAAGATAACCCTGAAGGAGCTGCAAAGCTCCACAGCGGAGATTGGAGTATCTGTCCATAGGACCACTTTAAGCCATACACTCAACAGAGCTGGGCTTTACGGAAGAGTGGCCAGAAAAAAGCCATTGCTTAAAGAAACAAATAAGCAAACACGGTTGGTGTTCACCAAAAGGCATGTGGGAGACTCCTCAAACATATGCAAGAAGGTACTCTGGTCAGATGAGACTAAAATTGAGCTTTTTGGCCATCAAGAAAAACGCTATGTCTGGCACAAACCCAACACCTCTCATCACCCCGAGAACACCATCCCAACAGTGAAGCATGGTGGTGGCAGCATCATGCTGTGGGGATGTTTTTGATCGGCAGGGACTGAATGATGGATGGCGCTAAATACAGGGAAAATCTTGAGGGAAACCTGTTTCAGTCTTCCAGAGATTTGAGACTGGGACGGAGGTTCACCATTCAGTAGGAAAATGACCCTAAGCATACTGCTAAAGCAACACTCAAGTGGTTTAAGGGGAAACATTTAAATGTCTTGGAATGGCCTAGTCAAAGCCCAAACCTCAATCCAATTGTGAATCTGTGGTATGACTTAAAGATTGCTGTACACCAGTGGAACCCATCCAACTGGAAGGAGCTGGAGCAGTTTTGCCTTGAAGAATTGGCAAAAAATCCCAGTTGCTAGATGTGCCAAGCTTATAGAGACATACCCCAAGAGACTTGCAGCTGTAATTGCTGCAAAAGGTGGCTCTACAAAGTATTGACTTTTGGGGGGTGAATAATTATGCACGCTCAAGCTTTCTGTTTTTTTGTCTTATGTCTTGTTTGTTTCACAAGAAAACATATTTTGCATCTTCAATGTGGTAGGCATGTTGTGTAAATCAAATGATACAAACCCCCCTCAAAATCCATTTTAATTCCAGGTTGTAAGGAACAAAATAGGAAAAATGCCAAGGGGGGGGTGAATACTTTCGCAAGCCACTGTATGTGTGTTCGTGCATGTGCGTGCTCACGCATGTTTGTGCTTGCGCTCCTGTCTGTGTCTATGAAAGTTTGTCCTGTCCCTCTGGGAGTATTTACACATTAAGCTGGTGCTTGTGATTATTCTGACTGTTTAACTATGGGCTACCCACGGGAGCACAGGCACTCATATAATTGCCAATTAAATTAAGGAAGAAAGCTTTTCCTCTCCATCCCAGTGAGTTTACATAGTGTCTCAGGAAGTATTGGAGCTAAGTACACAACACCCTCTCAGTTCACTGTGGAGGAAGACACTGCAGTATTATGGATAAGAGGTCTGAACAGATTAAGAGATAATAATATAATATGCCATTTAGCAGACGCTTTCATCCAAAGTGACTTACAGTCATGTGTGCATAAATTTTTACGTATGGGTGGTCCCGGGGATCGAACCCACTACCCTGGCGTTAAAAGCGCCATGCTCTACCAATTGAGCTACAGAGGACTACAGAACAAGACAAAATGGTTAAGATGTCTGCTGCAGGCTGGTGGTGTCTCCAAGTCTCAGTGAAAGACTCAACAACGAGGCAGGTCCGATGAAGCAATTCTGTCCACAGACATTAGCTAAACGTTAGCTTGCTAGTAAGCCTATAGACATGAGCTAAAAGTTAGCTTGCTAGCAAGCCTATAGACATGAGCTAAAAGTTAGTGTTAGCTAGCTAGATTACCTCAGAGAAACAGTGCTAACTTTGACCATGAGGAGAGCAGGCTATCCTTCAGACAACCAACCAGTCTCACAACCAGACCCTGTTTCCCCTACATTACATTGTTTCATGACGTCTTCATGTCATTAATCCACTTATTCCCGCTCTCTTTGTCACTAGTATTGACGTATGTAAGGCACCTCACTGAACTCGCTGTTCAGAGAGTGTTGTTGGATGTGGTTTAGCTAATGGCCTAACGGGAACGGATTTGTTTAGCTGGGGTCCAATGGGAGTCTGTGTTGTTTAAAGGCCTGCCATTTCAATCAGGCTTGTTTTCCCGTTGTTGTTGTCTTTAGGGGGGGACCTGGTCATGTGTTTCATCACGCCTATAATTGGATAGATTCTGTGTTCCGTCTTTTCCTGTGTTTAATTATGGAACCCTGTTACTGAACGCTTTATCCAGGAGGAGAGGGAGGTGGAGAGAGGAAGGGGCCGGAGGGATGGAGGGAGACAGGACATAAAATGAGCCTGCATGTAGATCAGCGATTTGGGAGCAGGCGGATGCAGTTGGGTGTGTGTTTGTGTGCGTGCGTTCTTGTGTGTGACTTGTGTGTGCATTTGTGTGTGAGAGAGAGAGAGTCCCTGCCTGTGTCCGCGCAATTGAAAAGTAGCCGCATCGATTATGACACTGAGGTCCTCTCTGGGGGAACCATGGGCAGCCCGTTTGTTTGACAGGAAGAGACTGGGGGAAGTCTATTACTGTCGCACGCTCATGGACTGCTGAGAGGAAAGAGCTCTGCCTGGATTTAAGCTCCTAGAAATGAGCCCTAATCTCTAACCTCCCAGTACACCACGGTATTGTGTGTGTGTGCATTTGTTAGTGTGTGTGTGCATGTGTGGGTGGGTGCATGTGTGTGTGCACATTAGTTTGTGTGGTGGAGCGACACTCCCTAATGACAGGAGAGCTTTGAGGGTCAGGATGTCTACATGCCGTGTCATTCGCTCTGAGAGAGGATATGACCTTTCACCTTCTCCTCCTCTCAGAATACCACTGGGGAGAGGAAGAATGGCACACCGTGGTATGTTCATTTTCAAGGTTTTCTCATGATAGGAACGGATCTAGAGACCACAAGAACAGTTTCTGAACGGCATACAGATATCATTTCTTAAGAGTGTTCGGGGTGTGTGGTAGTCGATGTGATATGCCTAGCTACTTAGCATTGCGCGCAAGTAGCGGCCATTCTGTGACATAACTTGTAGTTGTTTTGCTTGCGCTTCAAAGGCTGTAGCTTTTGCGGAGTGACTGGTAACAATGCTTCGTGGGTGACACGTGTCGATGTGTTCAGAAGGTCCCCGGTTCGAGCCCAGGTTGGGGCAAGGAGAGGGATGGAAGCAACATCTTACATGTGTTTGTGTTGTCTGTGCCTCTGTACAACGTCGAACATGTTTCACAGTATTGCATACTCATTGAAGTGCCACATAAAGTGGTCAAATAAAGTACTTAAGTATGCTTTGAGTACTCAGGCAATCACGTTCAAACAGATATGCCCAAACCTTTTACTACAAACCAGCTATGATATCACAAAATATTGATATATCTCCCGAGGGTGCAATTTAAGCACAGTTCTTTTGGAGCCTGTTATGATGAGTTTCTTGGGTATCAAGTAATTCATGATGCAAGAAGATATTGAACACTTCGATGGAGAGTTGATACAAATATTTAATAGATTCGGTACCGGGTTCATCTAAGAAAAGGCACGTGCTTCGCCTCTTGCCATCCAAACTACTAGACAAAGAAAATATCTCTCTTCTTACAGTCCCTGTTACATATTGCTTCCACAACATCTGTTAACCCTCAGTTGGCACTCCCTTCTTTGATGGTATTACATTGTACCCCAAGTCAGCATATTACTATCTATCAATCATTTTAAGATAAACCACCAGTAAGCTCCCTTGACATACTGGAATACAGACTCTGTGGCACCAAGAGTCGCCTATGTAATACATTTAACCTTGTTCCCACAACACCACGAAAAGACATCATAACAGAGCCCTTTCTCAAAGTTTATGGTTTAACCTTTGAGAACAGTGCTTGTTGCCAACTTTACACTGCCACCGAGAACTACAATTATGGGTTATTAGCGTTCGAGGTCTGAAGGGATGATTGCTCAATTTGTCGGAGAGAAATAGCAACAAACTTGCTGAAATCAGAGACCTGTTGGATTGAGTGAGAACGCTAGTTTCAGAAATAGGGCCAGGGTGTTTTTCTGAGAGACGTGACCAATTCAAATCAAATTACAATCAAACTTTATTTCTTACCTGTGCAGAATACAACTGGTGTATACTTTACCGTGAAATGCTTGCTTACAAGCCCTTCCCAACGATGCAGAAAAGTAATTATAAATACATATAGTAACACAAGAGAAATAAAATACACAAGAATGAAGCTATATACAGGGAGTACCAGTATCAGTTCCAATCATTTGATATAGCACTCGACTTCAGATATGTTGGTTTTCATACGTATATATAGCCGCTAGCCCATGGCTAGTACTTTTCGACTGGGCTAGTAGAAAATGTGCCAGACTAGCCCGCTGGCTAGTGAAATTTTTCAAATATCCCATAGCACAGATTTTTACCTGGGCTAGTAAATATTGCTGTCTACTAGCCTGACTGGCCAGTAGGGCCAGGACGATATCGCAATATTTTTTCCATGGCAAAAATGAAAATACAAAGCAGACCAAGTCTCCTCAGCACAAGCAGTAATGTACACTCATCCTCCTCTCCTCCCTCCATCTCTCCTCATCCCCCTCTCCTCTCCTCCACCCCTCTGTCCAATGCCGACTCAGCAAGATCCTCTGACCTAAACTACAGACAGGGAGCTGACAACACACAGGGAGCTGACAACACACAGGGAGCTGACAACACACAGGCCATTTGGCAATTATTTTACTTCCTTCCATCTCTCCCTTTATCTCTCACTCTCTCTGCCACTGTCTCTCTCCTTCGCTCACCTACCCATAATCTCTCTCTCTCTCTCTCTCTCTCTCTCTCTCTCTCTCTCTCTCTCTCTCTCTCTCATCTCTCTCTCTCTCTCTCTCTCTCTCTCTGTCTCTCTCTCTCTCTCTCTCTCTCTCTCTCTCTCTCTCTCTCTCTCTCTCTCTCTCTCTGTCTCTCTCTCTCTCAATTCAATTCATTTCAATTCAATTTCAATTTAAGGGCTTTATTGGCATGGGAATGTATGTTAACATTGCCAAAGCAAGTGAAGTAGATATTAAACGAAAGTGAAATAAACAATCAATATTAACAGTAAACATTACACTCAGAAGTTCCAAAGAATATTGGCATTTCAAATGTCATATTATGTATATATACAGTGTTGTAAGCAATTTGGCAAATAGTTAAAGTACAAATGGGAAAATAAATAAACATAAATATGGGTTGTATTTACAATGGTGTTTGTTCTTCACTGGTTGCCCTTTTCTTGTGGCAACAGGTCACAAATCTTGATGCTGTGATGGCACACGTGGTTTTTCACCCAGTAGATAAGGGAGTTTATCAAAATTAGGTTTGTTTTCGAATTCTTTCTGGATCTCTGTAATCAGAGGGAAATATGTGTCTCTAATATGGTCATACATTTGGCAGGAGGTTAGGAAGTGCAGCTCCGTTTCCACCTCATTTTGTGGGCAGTGTGCACATAGCCTTTCTTCTCTTGAGAGCCAGGTCTGCCTACGGCGGTCTTTCTCAATAGCAAGGCTATGTTCACTGAGTCTGTACATAGTCAAAGCTTTCCTTAAGTTTGGGTCAGTCACAGTGGTCAGTTATTCTGCCACTGTGTCCTCTCTGTTTAGAGCCAAATAGCATTCTAGTTGCTCTGTTTTTTTTTGTTAATTCTTTCCAATGTGTCAAGTAATTCTCTTTTTGTTTTCTCATGATTTGGTTGGGTCTAATTGTGTTGTTGTGGTTGTCCTGGGGCTCTGTGGGGTCTGTCTGTGTTTGTGAACAGAGCCCAGGACCAGCTTACTTAGGGGTCTCTTCTCCAAGTTCATCTCTCTGTAGGTGATGGCTTTGTTATGGAAGCTTTGTGAATCACTTCCTTTTAAGTGGTTATGGAATTTAACAGCTCTTTTCTGGATTTTGATAATTAGCGCGTATCGGCCTAATTCTGCTCTGCATGCATATTTTGTGTTTTTCGTTGTACACGGAGGATATGTTTGCAGAATTCTGCATGCAGAGTCTCAATTTTGTGTTTGTCCCATTTTGTGAATTCTTGGTTGGTGAGCGGACCCCAGACCTCACAACCATAAAGGGCAATGGTTCTATAACTGATTCAAGTATTTTTAGCAGATCCTAATTGGTATGTCAAATGTAATATTCCTTTTGATGGCTTAGAAGGCCCTTCTTGCCTCTCAGATCATTCACAGCTTTGTGGAAGTTACCTGTGGCGCTGATGTTTAGGCCGAGGTCTCTCTCTCGCTCTCTCTCTCTCTCACGCCATCTCTGTATATCTCTTTGGCTCATCTCCCCCATAATATATCTTTCTCTCTCTCTCTCACCATCTCTGTGTATCCCTTTGGCTCACCTCCCCGTTGATCTCGCTCTTTCATTATGCATTCTCATTTTAATTCGGTTCAATTGCTGTAATTGGTAGAAAAACTACAACAGTGAAGAGGGTGCTTGACAATTGAAAACAAGTATGATTTGGAATAATTTAGAATAATAATGATGGCATAATAATAACTTGTTCACCCTCCCTTTCTGTTCTTTTCATCAAAAGAGGCAGAATAATTTGATGTAATTAGACGTATTAATGTGTGTGTGTGTGTGTGTGTGTGTGTGTGTCTGTGTGTGTGTGTGTTTTCTACTTTACTTTAAACATGTTTTTTATTGCATTTATTTATTCTCATATCCATTCCAATTCTCTAAAAAATATACAGTGAGGGAAAAAAGTATTTGATACCCTGCTGATTTTGTACGTTTGCCCACTGACAAAGACATGATCAGTCTATAATTGTAATGGTAGGTTTATTTGAACAGTGAGAGACAGAATAACAACAACAAAATCCAGAATAATGCATGTCAAAAATGTTATAAATTGATTTGCATTTTAATGAGGGAAATAAGTATTTGACCCCTCTGCAAAACATTACTTAGTACTTGTGGCAAAACCCTTATTGGCAATCACAGAGGTCAGACATTTCTTTTAGTTGGCCACCAGGTTTGCACACATCTCAGGAGGGATTTTGTCCCACTCCTCTTTGCAGATCTTCTCCAAGTAATTAAGGTTTCGAGCTGACGTTTGGCAACTCTAACCTTCAGCTCCCTCCACAGATTTTCTATGGGATTAAGGTCTGGAGACTGGCTCCAGGACCTTAATGTGCTTCTTCTTGAGCCACTCCTTTGTTCGCTTGCCGTGTGTTTTGGGTCATTATCATGCTGGAATACCCATCCACAACCCATTTTCAATGCCCTGGCTGAGGGAATGAGGTTCTCACCCAAGATTTGACTGTACATGGTCCCGTCCATCGTCCCTTTGATGCGGTGAAGTTGTCCTGTCCCCTTAGCAGAAAAAACACCCCCAAAGCATAATGTTTCCACCTCCATGTTTGATGTGGGGATGGTGTTCTTGGGGTCATAGGCAGCATTCCTCCTCCTCCAAACACGGCGAGTTGAGTTGATGCCAAGAGCTCCATTTTGGTCTCATCTGACCACAACACTTTCACCCAAACATTCAGATGTTCATTGGCAAACCTCAGACGGGCCTGTGTATGTGCTTTCTTGAGCAGGGGGACCTTGCGGGCGCGGCAGGATTTCAGTCCTTCACGGCGTAGTGTGTTACCAATTGTTTCTTGGTGACTATGGTCCCAGCTGCCTTGAGATCATTGACAAGATCCTACTGTGTAGTTCTGGGCTGATTCCTCACCGTTCTCATGATCATTGCAACTCCACGAGGTGAGATCTTGCATGGAGCCCCAGGCCGAGGGAGATTGACAGTTCTTTTGTGTTTCTTCCATTTGCGAATAATCGCACCAACTGTTGTCACCTTCTCACCAAGCTGCTTGGCGATGGTCTTGTAGCCCATTCCAGCCTTGTGTAGGTCTACATCTTGTCCCTGACATCCTTGGAGAGCTCTTTGGTCTTGGCCATGGTGAGAGTTTGGAATCTGATTGATTGATTGCTTCTGTGGACAGGTGTCTTTTATACAGGTAACAAACTGAGATTAGGAAACACTCCCTTTAAGAGTGTGCTCCTAATCTCAGCTCGTTACCTGTATAAAGGACACCTGGGAGCCAGATATCTTTCTGATTGAGAGGGGGTCAAATACTTATTTCCCTCATTAAAATGCAAATCAATTTATAACATTTTTGACATGCGTTTTTCTGGATTTTTTTGTTGTTATTCTGTCTCTTACTGTTCAAATAAACCTACCATTAAAATGATAGACTGATCATGTCTTTGTCAGTGGGCAAACGTACAAAATCAGCAGGGGATCAAATACTTTTTTCCCTCACTGTATAAAGGACAGTATCATAATGTTAATGGACAGCATTTTACACTACATGATGTATGTGGACAACATTTTACATGACATTATTTGTTAAGTTATATTGGTCTAAACACAATTTGCTCAGAAATACATTGTTTGTGCTAGAGGGTTAACAATATAAAAACACTATGATAACAGGGTTCCCCCCTATTCATTTGTCATTTTCAAACCCTGTTCAGTGCAATTTACCATTGTTCCTGTACTGTACGTTTATGACCCTGAACAATAACATCATTTCTGGAACCAATGGGTATCTGGGCAAATAATGGTTTTATTGTGTTTAACTATAACTTATTTATCTATTACCAATTTTTGTCATGCTGTAATGACAACACATTGTATGATAGACATTTACATTATATGTCACATTTCCAATCGTAGTATATTCTGTCCAAAGAATGCAAAACAATACTTTCAACAGTCAGGTTTGGTCTCATTTGTTAGCCTATACAATATAGAAACATATCCCTGAGTACATTAGTACCTGAGTACTTTAGTACCTGTGTCTGCCACAGTGGCATTTTCAAGCATTCTTTTAGATTGTCCACAGGGGTGGAATTAGAGAAAAGGCACTCTGGAACTGACCAAAAATACTAGGACTTCATGTTTTACAACATCTCTCTTTTTATATATATATATATATATATAAGCACAAACTACAAAGCGAAAATGAAATATATATATATATATATATATATATATATATATATATGAGCACAAACTACAAAGCGAAAATGAAACACAAATAAACAGAAACAACACAATGGTTTTCTTGCATGTGTGTTTCACCTGTACGTGTGCAGGGGATCTCACTGACTACCAACTCCCCAGATCTGTGTTCGTGTGCTTTTATGAATCCTCTGCTGAATCTTACCTGGGGCGTCAACACAAGATCATGTAAGGGAATCACAAAAAAACACGCACGCACGCACACACACACACACGCACGCACACACACATACACACTCACACACACACTCACACACACACACACACTCTCCTAGTATCAGTTTGGAGTCATGGCTAGCTGCAGGTATTTAAGCAGCAGATTATTAGCAGGGAAATGGATAGTAGAGGTCTGCACGTTCCTGGTAAGATATCTGTTAACTGATAGAGGCAGGGCCATAACAAAGGATAGGTTAGTGTGTGTGTGTGTGTGTGTGTGTGTGTGTGTGTGTGTGTGTGTGTGTGTGTGTGTGTGTGTGTGCGTGTGTGTGCGTGTCTGTGTGTG
>NC_139994.1:6822916-6834919 GCF_964263955.1 Coregonus lavaretus
CCTTCTCATTGTGCTGCGCAGGTTGAATATGCATACCTTCGTCCATTACGTGATCAAAGCAGCTTTTTCCCAGAAGCTTGAATCTGATGTGGGCAATGAAAGGGTTTGTTCAAAAAAAAATTCACTTCATTGTCGTTAGCTAGCCATTCTGGTGGAGTAATCTGCACTCTGGTAGCTAGCTAGCTACCTACTCCTAAATTTAACAGGGCAAATTTAAATAAATGACACTAACAAGACACAAAAAAAGTTATAAAACCAAGAAAACAATATATAATCTACCTCCTCTGTCTCCTGCAGTTTGAAGAAACTAATATTATTTTATTATGTATGCATTATTATTTAATTAATAATATCCTAAAAATGCTCAACTATCACTATTCACTATCTCAATCTCCAACAATGTCCCCAACTCACCAAGCTTCTAAATTACACATGCGTATTACTAGGTTAATTCTCTGATCCTTTGACTGGATGGAGGACGTCCTCCGGAAGTCATCATAATTACCACGTAGGTCTATGGATGGGGGTGAGGAGCACCAGCCTCCTAGGTTTTGCATTGAAATCCATGTAGCCAGAGGAGGACAGAAAAAAACTGTCCTCCGGCTACACCATGGTGCTACCCTAGAGGGTAAGTGTTGAGACTATGGTACACCTTTGTTGCACAGTGTGTTTTAATCATGTATTTGGTGACGTGAATATATTTATTATAGTTTAATCTAAAAAGGATAACTTTTTAAATAATTTTTTTGTGAAATTGACTGAGTGGGATGGTCCTCCCCGTCCTCCTCTCAGGAGCCTCCACTGCAGTACAGTATACCTGCTGTGTCAGCTCTCCTCCTCTCATCCCTTGCTCCGCAGCCCTAAAAACACAGGGAGGAAATAAAGAGAGAGGAAATAATTAAACACTTCAAAGAGAAATCTGCTTTGCAGCTAGTGATAGAGAGAGAAAGAGAGAGGGGCAGAGAGAGGGAGAGAGAGAGAGGGAGTGAGAGAGGGAGAGAGAGAGAGGGGCAGAGAGAGGGAGAGAGAGAGAGGGGCAGAGAGAGAGAGAGAGAGAGAGAGAGAGAGAGAGAGAAAATAGGGTGGAGGGGAAAATAGATGTTTAGTGGGTGGGGGTTGACAAGCAGGGTGGTGAACCAATGGTCTAAATTAATAATGTTGAATCAATATCAATATTATTAACAAACCATATTTTGGTTCTTAGTCTTTTCCAGTAAACACCAGCAGCTAAGTGAAGCCGGCAGGTAGCTTAGTGGGCGGCAGGTAGCTTAGTGGGTGGCAGGTAGCTTAGTGGGTAAGAGCGTTGTGCCAGTAACCGAAAGGTCGCTGGTTCTAATCCCTGAGCAGACTAGGTGAACAAATCTGTCGATGTGCCCTTGAGCAAGGCACTTAACCCTAATTGCTCCTGTAAGTCGCTCTGGATAAGAGCGTCTGCTAAATGATAAAAAAAAAGAAAGCCTACATGACCGTTCTAGATATTTTTTTTTAGAATTAATGAAACCAAATGATAACACATATTTAATTACACAACCAAATTATCACACCAATTTAGGAGGCAGTAATGTATACACCAATTTTCTCAAACAAGGAGTTCAACATATTTGAGAAAATGTGTGAAAACACTTATTTTAGCAGTTTCATATGAAGCTGTTTCAAGTAAAAAGTGTAACACGTTTTGTTCGTGTTATACAAGAACAGGTTTTCACTTTAGAAGACTTCCATGTTATCACATTGAGTATTCATATATTCCTGTAATATGCACAGGCAGGCTGGCATGCCTGTACTAAAATATCCCAATTGGCCTGAGGACCCCTGGCTGTTCAACGTGACTGTGTAAATCACTGTCTACACACTACTGAACTAGACTCCATTCACTGGGATTTATACTACACACAAACACACAGACACACAGACACACAGACACACAGACACACACGGACACACACACGGACGCACACACAGACGGACACAGACACATGGACACACACACGGATGCACACACAATCACATATACACACACATTCATGCACGCGCACACACACATACACACAGACACACACACACACAAACACACACACACAGGTATTTACCTTACTTATGTTAGTGGGACAAAAGCTCCAGGGTAACAGATGACTTCTCTATGCTCTCTTACCCATTACACACTCACACACACACACACACACACACACACACACACACACACACACACACACACACACACACACACACACACACACACACACACACACACACACACACACTCAACACACACACACACACACACACACACACACACACAAACACAGCTGGAAATCTGCTTTTTCCCTCATTGAAAATGAAATCCATTTGAAGCATGTTTCATTATGACTCTACCCTTTCTCAATGTCATCTCCTCAGTGTGTGTAGGGATTACACATCTTTCAATGGGCCTGGTGTTGATCAGTGTCATGCAGGGCTATGCAGGCAGTGGGGTGTGTGTATGTGTGAGTGTGTGTTTGCTGCAACAACACACTGCCTCTACAATCTCTCTCTCTCTCTCTCTCTCTCTCTCTCTCTCTCTCTCTCTCTCTCTCTCTCTCTCTCTCTCTCTCTCTCTCTCTCTCTCTCTCTCTCTCTGTCTGTCTGTCTCTCTCTCTCTCTCTCTCTCTCTATCTCTCTCTCTCTCTCTCTCTCTCTCTCTCTCTATTGCTACCTCTCCCTCCATCTTCTGAATGGTGTGAATAGAATGGTGTAATCTTGTCTTTTTGGCAGGAGTGTGTCTGTGTGTCTCATGTCACTGAGAAAGAGAAGAGAGCACAGCACTGTGTTGTTCTGTGCTCTCCAAGGCCCACTGGATACTATCCACCTCATTTTCCAACTCTTTTAAAACACGGAAGACAAACGCGGAAACTATGGATACAACTGTGAGGGAGCGTACTCAGCACAGCATCGGGAGTGCATGTAGTGTAGGCTACCTATAATTTTGTTATCTGATCAACTTTTATTTTATTTTGCTCTGTAAATTGACTGGATATATTCACTACAGTATCAAGTCTAACATTGAGCTTTGAATTATGGGCTAATATGCATACGCTTCTAACTTAGGCTATAGGCTACATCTTGAGCCTGCTGTTTTGCACAATTACACCCCTGGCCTCTCCGCTGCCACGGCTATTCCTCTTAAATATTGTGGAATCCCAGGAAAAGCCAGACTACAAAAGCCTGTTGGACACTTATTGACTTATTTCTTTAGCCTACTAATAGCCTATTGGAGGAGGGATGGTGGGAACAGTAAATGTCCACCAGAGCTGTTGCCAGATAATTGAATGTTCATTTCTCTACCATAAACCGCCTCCAGCGTCGTTTTAGAGGATTTGTCAGTGTGTCCAACCGGCCTCACAACCACAGACCACGTGTAACCACGCCAGCCCAGGACCTCCACATCCGGCTTCTTCATCTGCGGGGTCGTCTGAGACAGCTGATGAAACAGAGTATTTCTATCTGTAATTAAGCCCTTTTGTGAAAAACTAATTCTGATTGGCTGGACCTGGCTCCCCAGTGGGTGGACCTATGCCCTCCCAGGCCCACCCATGGCTGTATCCCTGCCCAGTCATGTGAAATCCATAGATTAGGGCCTAATGAATGTATTTCAATTTACTGATTTCCTTATATGAACTGTAACGCAATGAAATCGTTACATGTTGCGTTTATATTTTTGTTCAGTATACTTCTCTTGTCTACAAATATAGGCCTAATCAATAGAATTGCCTTGCCAAACCGCAGCCTGGAGGAATGCACTACAGATCTGCCATTTCATAATCTTTTTTTTTTTTTTTGCACTTTGACTAGATAATATTTAGCCTATAGCTCTAATATTTAGCTAATAAATGGCCTAATATCTAGCTAATGTTTAGCTTCTTACTTTGGCTACACATCACTAGCCTCTCTCTTCCAGCTGTTCCCATTAGCAACAGGCCATAGCAGGGGTAGGCAACCCTGGTCCTGGCGTGCCTCAGGCACTTCATATTTTTGATTTAACCGACCTGGAAGACCAGGTGTGTTGAATTTAGGAAATCACTGAACTGATCAATTAGCTCAGTTGGTCAGGTGTGGAGCCTAGCTGGGACAAAATCCTCCAGTACCTGGGACACTCCAGGGAACAGGGTTGCCCACCCCTGGGCTATAGGCTACACAAGCCTCTCCGCAATAGGCCATTCCTCTTCTCATGAAATCTAAGGAAAATATATAGTAAAAGCTATAGGACATTTATTTTTTATTATTGTTTATACTAGGCCTAATAGCCTATTCGGAGAGAGAAGCTGGCTTGGTCTGGCTAATTGCTGAATGTAAAACAGGCCTACAGCATAGAAAATGCATGTTGAGGAATGTTGAGGAGAGAAAGTGCATTGGTGTGATTCCTTTTTGCCGGTTATGATAACATTGTAGCACTGATGCATTGCAAGTGGTTGCACAGGACACACAGTGATATGAACAGTGAAAAAGAAGACCAAAAGAAATTGACAACCATAAAAAAAAATGGAAATCACTTGAAAACCACTTGAGCATGGAGGCAATGACATGCTGTAAAAGATGTGCAGGCTAAACAGCGTTTGTTGTTGAATTGCTACATTTAAATACGAGTGACTATATTATTTTTCATTAGGCCTACATGTACATTGAAGTATTATTTTCAGTTGTCAATATGACAATGATCATCCTGAAAGCACTGAATGGTCTGAACCAGTATCTGTGTGTTAGAGACCTCATCAATGGTCTGAACCAGTATCTGTGGGTTAGAGACCTCATGAATGGTCTGAACCAGTATCTGTGGGTTAGAGACCTCATGAATGGTCTGAACCAGTATCTGTGTGTTAGAGACCTCATGAATGGTCTGAACCAGTATCTGTGGGTTAGAGACCTCATGAATGGTCTGAACCAGTATCTGTGGGTTAGAGACCTCATGAATGGTCTGAACCAGTATCTGTGGGTTAGAGACCTCATGAATGGTCTGAACCAGTATCTGTGTGTTAGAGACCTCATGAATGGTCTGAACCAGTATCTGTGCGTTAGAGACCTCATGAATTGTCTTGTGTTACCACCTTATTAATTGGCAGTGTGCAGTAGGTTGTGTTCATCAGTATATTGACAGGTGTAGTATTTTTTATTTATTTATTTAAAAAGAAAATTAGGGGGTAGATCAGCTTAATATTGCAGATAGATTGTAACTTCCATCAATGTAATTGTCTGCATCACTTCCAATCCCCCATGTATATATATATATATATATATATATATATATATATGTCACACTCTGGCTCCGGGACTGTGTGTTAGAGCCAGGGTGTATTTCATTTGGTGGTGTTGGGTTGGGTGAGTTTATTTTGTTTGTGTTTGTGGTGATTGGTTAATGACTCCCAATCGGAGGTAACGAGTGTCAGCTGTCGGCTCGTTATCTCTGATTGGGAGCCATATATATTCTGTGTGTTTTTCACCTTGTGTTTGTGGGTTTTTGTGCCTGTTGTTCCTGTGTTCCAGTGTTCCGTGTTTTTGTCACTGAGGACGTTACGATCGTGTTTTGTTTCATTTTCGTGTGTGCGCTTTATTGTAATAAAGTATGTACGCTTATCACGCTGCGCCTTGGTCCGCTCATTTTGAAGACGATCGTGACAGAAAAACCCACCATCAAAGGACCAAGCGGCGTGTCAAGCGGCAACAGTATCCACCTGTCAAGGATTCATGGACATGGGAGGAGATATTGGATGGAAAGGGTCCTTGGGCACAACCGGGAGAATATCGCCTCCCTCGTGAAGAGCTGGAGGCAGCCAAAGCCGAGAGGAGGTGGTATGAGGAGGCAGCACGAAGGCGAGGCTGGAAGCCCGTGGACGAGAGGCAACCCCAAGAAATTTTTTTGGGGGGGGCACATGGCTTGGGCGACTGAGCAGCAGGAGGCTGCCACAAGGCAGATGCAGAAGGCTACCAGGTTAAGGGGGCTGACGGAGGCAGAGAAGGGGCGGATTCAGGAAGCTACCAGGTTAAGGGGGCTACTGGGAAAAGCAGGGAAGGAAGGTGTAGAGGCTCGGCGAGAGGTACTGGGGTGTGTAACCAGTCCGGTCCGGCCCGTTCCTAATCCCGAGGTACAGCCAGTAGTGTGTGTTCCCCGTACGGTACGGCCTGTTCCGGCCCCTCGCACTAAGTGTACGGTGCGCGTCGCCAGCCCGGTTCGGCCTGTTCCTGCCACCCGCACCAAGTGTACGGTGCGCGTCGCCAGCCCAGCCCGGCCTGTTCCTGAGCCTCGTAGGAAGCCTACGGTGCGCGTCGCCAGCCCGGTTCGGCCTGTTCTTGCCACCCGCACCAAGTGTACGGTGCGCGTCGCCAGCCCAGCCCGACCTGTTCCTGCCACCCGCACCAAGTGTACGGTGCGCGTCGCCAGCCCAGCCCGGCCTGTTCCTGAGCCTCGTAGGAAGCCTACGGTGCGCGTCGCCAGCCCGGTTCGGCCTGTTCCTGCCACCCGCACCAAGTGTACGGTGCGCGTCGCCAGCCCAGCCCGACCAGTTCCGGCACCACGCATCAGGCCTACGGTGCGTCCCCAGGGCCAAGTATGCCCTGTTGCTACTCCCCGCACTAGCCCTGAGATGCGTGTCCTCAGCCCGGGACCACCAGTTCCGGCACCACGCACTAGGCCGTATGTGCGTCCCCAGGGTCCAGCATGCCCTGTTGCTTCTCCCCGCACTAGCCCTGAGATGCGTGTCCTCAGACCGGTACCTCCAGTTCCGGCACCACGCACCGGGCCTACGGTGCGCCTCAGACGGCCAGAGTCTGCCGTCTGCCCAACGGGGCCTGAACTGCCCGTCTGCCCAAAGCCTGCAAAGCCGCCCGTCTGCCATGAGCCATCAGAGCCGTCCGCCAGACCGGAGCCGCTAGAGCCTTCCGCCAGACAGGATCAGCCAGAGCCTTCCGCCAGACAGGATCAGCCAGAGCCTTCTGCCAGACAGGATCAGCCAGAGCCTTCTGCCAGACAGGATCAGCCAGAGCCTTCTGCCAGACAGGATCAGCCAGAGCCTTCCGCCAGACAGGATCAGCCAGATCCGTCAGTCGGCCATGAGCAGCCAGATCCGTCAGCTAGCCATGAGCAGCCAGATCCGTCAGCCAGCCATGAGCAGCCAGATCCGTCAGCCAGCCATGAGCAGCCAGATCCGTCAGCCAGCCATGAGCAGCCAGATCCGTCAATCAGCCATGAGCAGCCAGATCCGTCAGCTAGCCATGAGCAGCCAGATCCGTCAGCCAGCCATGAGCAGCCAGATCCGTCAGCCAGCCATGAGCCGTCCAGCCGGGATCCGCCAGAGCCGTCCAGCCGGGATCCGCCAGAGCCGTCCAGCCGGGATCCGCCAGAGCCGTCCAGCCGGGATCCGCCAGAGCCGTCCAGCCGGGATCCGCCAGAGCCGTCCAGCCGGGATCCGCCAGAGCCATCTAGCCGGGATCCGCCAGAGCCGTCCAGCCAGGATCCGCCAGCCAGCCAGGATCCGCCAGAGCCAGCCAGCCAGGATCCGCCATTTAGTCCGGTGCTGCCCCTTAGCTCGGTGTTGCTCCTTATCCTGGTGCTGTCCCTTATCCTGGTGCTGCCCCTTAGTCCGGTGCTGCCCCTTAGCTCGGTGCTGTTCCTTAGTCCGGTGCTGCCCCTTAGTCCGGTGCTGCCCCTTAGTCCGGTGCTGCCTCTTAGTCCGGTGCTGCCCCTTAATCCAGTGGGGTTAGGATGTAGGGTGGTCGATTGGAGGAGGCTAATTAAGTGGGTAATGACTATGGTGGGGTGGGGATCACGACCAGCGCCAGAGCCGCCTCCGTGGAGTAACACCCACCCAGCCCTCCCCATTTTTTGGGTTAGGCGCGGTCGGAGTCCGCGCCTTTGGGGGGGGGTACTGTCACACTCTGGCTCCGGGACTGTGTGTTAGAGCCAGGGTGTATTTCATTTGGTGGTGTTGGGTTGGGTGAGTTTATTTTGTTTGTGTTTGTGGTGATTGGTTAATGACTCCCAATCGGAGGTAACGAGTGTCAGCTGTCGGCTCGTTATCTCTGATTGGGAGCCATATATATTCTGTGTGTTTTTCACCTTGTGTTTGTGGGTTTTTGTGCCTGTTGTTCCTGTGTTCCAGTGTTCCGTGTTTTTGTCACTGAGGACGTTACGATCGTGTTTTGTTTCATTTTCGTGTGTGCGCTTTATTGTAATAAAGTATGTACGCTTATCACGCTGCGCCTTGGTCCGCTCATTTTGAAGACGATCGTGACAATATATATATATATATATATATATATATATATATATATATATATATATATATATATATATATATATATATATATATATACAGTGGGGAGAACAAGTATTTGATACACTGCCGATTTTGCAGGTTTCCCTACTTACAAAGCATGTAGAGGTCTGTCATTTTTATCATAGGTACACTTCAACTGTGAGAGACGGAATCTAAAACAAAAATCCAGAAAATCACATTGTATGATTTTTAAGTAATTAATTAGCATTTTATTGCATGACATAAGTATTTGATACATCAGAAAAGCAGAACTTAATATTTGGTACAGAAACCTTTGTTTGCAATTACAGAGATCATATGTTTCCTGTAGGTCTTGACCAGGTTTGCACACACTGCAGCAGGGATTTTGGCCCACTCCTCCATACAGACCTTCTCCAGATTCTTCAGGTTTCGGGGCTGTCGCTTGGCAATACGGACTTTCAGCTCCCTCCAAAGATTTTCTATTGGGTTCAGGTCTGGAGACTGGCTAGGCCACTCCAGGACCTTGAGATGCTTCTTACGGAGCCACTCCTTAGTTGCCCTGGCTGTGTGTTTCAGGTCGTTGTCATGCTGGAAGACCCAGCCACGACCCATCTTCAATGCTCTTACTGAGGGAAGGAGGTTGTTGGCCAAGATCTCGCGATACATGGCCCCATCCATCCTCCCCTCAATACGGTGCAGTCGTCCTGTCCCCTTTGCAGAAAAGCATCCCCAAAGAATGATGTTTCCACCTCCAAGCTTCACGGTTGGGATGGTGTTCTTGGGGTTGTACTCATCCTTCTTCTTCGTCCAAACACGGCGAGTGGAGTTTAGACCAAAAAGCTCTAATTTTGTCTCATCAGACCACATGACCTTCTCCCATTCCTCCTCTAGATCATCCAGATGGTCATTGGTAAACTTCAGACGGGCCTGGACATGTGCTGGCTTGAGCAGGGGGACCTTGCGTGCGCTGCAGGATTTTAATCCATGACGGTTTAGTGTGTTACTAATGGTTTTCTTTGAGACTGTGGTCCCAGCTCTCTTCAGGTCATTGACCAGGTCCTGCCGTGTAGTTCTGGGCTGATCCCTCACCTTCCTCATGATCATTGATGCCCCACGAGGTGAGATCTTGCATGGAGCCCCAGACCGAAGGTGATTGACCGTCATCTTGAACTTCTTCCATTTTCTAATAATTGTACCAACAGTTGTTGCTTTCTCACCAAGCTGCTTGCCTATTGTCCTGTAGCCCATCCCAGCCTTGTGCAGGTCTACAATTTTATCCCTGATGTCCTTACACAGCTCTCTGGTCTTGGCCATTGTGAAGAGGTTGGAGTCTGTTTGATTGAGTGTGTGGACAGGTGTCTTTTATACAGGTAACGAGTTCAAACAGGTGCAGTTAATACAGGTAAAGAGTGGAGAACAGGAGGGCTTCTTAAAGAAAAAACTAACAGGTCTGTGAGAGCCGGAAGTCTTACTGGTTGGTAGGTGATCAAATACTTATGTCTTGCAATAAAATGTTAAATTCATTACTTAAAAATCATACAATGTGTTTTTCTAGATTTTTGTTTTAGATTCCGTCTCTCACAGTTGAAGTGTACCTATGATGAAAATTACAGACCTCTACATGCTTTGTAAGTAGGAAAACCTGCAAAATCGGCAGTGTATCAAAATACTTGTTCTCCCCACTGTATATACACATATATATATATATATACAGTGAGGGAAAAAAGTATTTGATCCCCTGCTGATTTTGTACGTTTGCCCACTGACAAAGATATGATCAGTCTATCATTTTAATGGTAGGTTTATTTGAACAGTGAGAGACAGAATAAAAACTGAAAAAATCCAGAAAAACACATGTCAAAAATGTTATAAATTGATTAGCATTTAATGAGGAAATAAGTATTTGACCCCTCTGCAAAACATGACTTAGTACTTGGTGGCAAAACCCTTGTGGCAATCACAGAGGTCAGACGTTTCTTGTAGTTGGCCACCAAGTTTGCACACATCTCAGGAGGGATTTTGTTCCCTCCTCTTTGCAGATCTTCTCCAAGTCATTAAGGTTTTCGAGGCTGACGTTTGGCAACTCGAACCTTCAGCTCCCTCCACAGATTTTCTATGGGATTAAGGTCTGGTGACTGGCTAGGCCACTCCAGGACCTTAATGAACTTCTTCTTGAGCCACTCCTTTGTTGTCTTGGCTGTGTGTTTTGGGTCATTGTCATGCTGGAATAACATTCCACAACCCATTTTCAATGCCCTGGCTGAGGGAAGGAGGTTCTCACCCAAGATTTTGACGGTACATGGCCCCGTCCATCGTCCCTTTGATGCGGTGAAGTTGTCCTGTCCCCTTAGCAGAAAAACACCCCCAAAGCATAATGTTTCCACCTCCATGTTTGACGGTGGGGATGGTGTTCTTGGGGTCATAAGCAGCATTCCTCCTTCTCCAAACACGGCAAGTTCAGTTGATGCCAAAGAGCTCAATTTTGGTCTCATCTGACCAAAACACTTTCACCCAGTTCTCCTCTGAATCATTCAGATGTTCATTGGCAAACTTCAGACGGCCCTGTATATGTGCTTTCTTGAGCAGGGGGACCTTGCGGGCGCTGCAGGATTTCAGTCCTTCACGGCGTAGTGTGTTACCAATTGCTTTCTTGGTGACTATGGTCCCAGCTGCCTTGAGATCATTGACAAGATCCTCCCGTGTAGTTCTGGGCTGATTCCTCACCGTTCTCATGATCATTGCAACTCCACGAGGTGAGATCTTGCATGGAGCCCAAGGCCAAGGGAGATTGACAGTTATTTTGTGTTTCTTCCATTTGTGAATAATCGCCCAACTGTTGTCACCTTCTCACCAAGCTGCTTGGCGATGGTCTTGTAGCCCATTCCAGCCTTGTGTAGGTCTACAATCTTGTCCCTGACATCCTTGGAGAGCTCTTTGGTCTTGGCCATGGTGGAGAGTTTGGAATCTGATTGATTGATTGCTTCTGTGGACAGGTGTCTTTTATATAGGTAACAAGCTGAGATTAGGAGCACTCCCTTTAAGAGTGTGCTCCTAATCTCAGCTCGTTATCTGTATAAAAGACACCTGGGAGCCAGAAATCTTTCTGATTGAGAGGGGGTCAAATACTTATTTCCCTCATTAATATGCAAATCAATTTATAACATTTTTGAAATGCGTTTTTCTGGATTTTTTTGTTGTTACTCTGTCTCTCACTGTTCAAATAAACCTACCATAAACTTATAGACTGATCATTTCTTTGTCAGTGGGGCAAACGTACAAAATCTGCAGGGAATCAAATACTTTTTTCCCTCACTGTATATACATATATACATACACACATATACACACATACATACATACACACATACACACATATACCTATCATTATAGTTATTGGCTTGGTGGATGGCCCTTAACTCACACAACACAACTAACATTATTATTACAACAGAACTAGTCTACTGGTAGGTCTAGCTAACATTATTATCACATCATAACTAGTCTACTGGTAGGTCTAGCTAACATTATTATCACAACAGAACTAGTCTACTGGTAGGTCTAGCTAACATTATTATCACAACAGAACTAGTCTAGTAGTAGGTCTAGCTAACGTTAGCAAATTTGAAATGAAATACATATAACATTACACGTATACTTGTTTACTTGCATTTTATACTCTATAAATTGACTCCTTCAAATAATTTACTCTGGCAGGTTTTCCCACCGGAGTGCTGCAGTA
>NC_139994.1:6835119-6857186 GCF_964263955.1 Coregonus lavaretus
AGGAAGTGATAGACCTTTGCGGCAGCCAATTAGAATCAGAGAGACATTATTCATTTTTGCAGTTCGACAAGAACTTTGTGCAGCTGTGCCTATCGAGACTGCCATCAGCTCACGAACCGACGGTAACCAAGGAAACATTAGAACTCCGGCTGGTCGAGGTTTTGCTAATCAACAACGAGAACTCCAGCCAGTTCACCTGTGGAGTACTCTGCCGATGGTTCGAGGAGTGCCTACGCAATGGTGGTCATGGAGACGCTGATGTTGTCGACGGTGACGGTTGCGGAGTTACGCAGATGGGGTGTGTGTGTCCTAACAACAATGTGGTCGTGGCTCAGCCTGTACCCCTTCTCCCGGCAACGCCCCATAGCAATGGATCGCTATTACCTGAGGATTGCTGCGTCACAGAGCTGCACCATAACAATGCCATCGCCATAGCGCCCAGGGATGTCAGACAAGGTGAGGCTTCTATTCACTTTGGTTCTGTTTACAGTAAAGCAGATTGCTGTCATTGGTTGTCTGGTCCAGTTAAAAGTTGTGAAAAGTGTTAAAGCATTTTTTATTTGAAAGGATGCTCATGTTGGTTGTATAATGTTGAGTTGTTGTTGTCTGCTATGCATCTTTATCAGCAAATTATCATTTTCTTCCAAAGGAATTATTTAGTAAGTAATACGGTATATTCTCAGGGTTGAAGTTTGTTTGGCCTGATTGTCCTTTGATATCACTCCAAAGGGTCATGGACTTTTTATTGCTGCTTGATCAAGCTTGTATTTCTCTTATTGGCTTAAAAAAATTCAAAGGAGCCCCAACATGACTTATCAAAAGACTTGTGTAAATATGTATCAGGAGTTAATTCTTTTTGATGTATATTTTATTAGTGGTAGAGAGGCAGGGCTGCTGGTGAGGGTGTGTACATGGACTCACTGATCAATCGCTGTTTGGTGTGTGTGTGCCCGCATGCCTGCCCGCGTGTGTGTTTCTTTGCTTTTTCATCCATATTTCGATTTGTTGAGTAGCTACAATACATATAGAATTGTGAGAATCGCAATACATATCATATTGGCGCCTTTTATTTTATTTCACCCTTATTTAACCAGGTAAGCCAGTTGAGAACAAGTTCTCATTTACAACTGCGACCTGGCCAAGATAAAGCAAAGCAGTGTGATAAAAACAACAACAACACAGAGTTACATATGGAATAAACAAAACGTACAGTCAATAACACAATAGAAAATCTATGTAAAGTGTGTGCAAATGTAGTAAGTTATGGAGGTAAGGCAATAAATAGGCCATAGTGCAAAATAATTAAAATGTAGTATTAACACTGGAGTGATAGATATGCAGAAGATGATGTGCAAATAGAGATACTGGGGTGCAAATTAGCAAAATAAATAACAATGTAGATAACAATATGGGGATGAGGTAGTTGGGTGGGCTGTGTACAGGTGCAGTGATCGGTAAGCTGCTCTGACAACTGATGCTTAAAGTTAGTGAGGGAGATAAGAGTCTCCAGCTTCAGAGCTTTTTGCAGTTCGTTCCAGTCATTAGCAGCAGAGAACTGGAAGGAATGGCGGCCAAAGGAGGTGTTGGCTTTGGGGATGACCAGTGAGATATACCTGCTGGAACGCATACTACGGGTGGGTGTTACTATGGTGACCAATGAGCTAAGTTAAGGCTGGGATTTGCCAAGCAGTGATTTATAGATGACCTAGAGCCAGTGGGTTTGGCGACGAATATGTAGTGAGGGCCAGCCAACGAGAGCGTACAGGTCACAATGGTGGGTAGTATATGGGGCTTTGGTGACAAAACGGATGGCACTGTGATAGACTACATCCAATTTGCTGAGTAGAGTGTTGGAAGCTATTTTGTAAATGACATCGCCAAAGTCAAAGATCGGTAGTATAGTCAGTTTTACGAGGGCATGTTTAGGAGCATGAGTGAAGGACACTTTGTTGCGAAATAGGAAGCCAATTCTAGATTTAACTTTGGATTGGAGATGCTAAATGTGAGTCTGGAAGGAGAGTTTACGGTCTAACCAGACACCTAGGTATTTGTAGTTGTCCACATATTCTAAGTCAGACCCGCCGAGAGTACTGATTCTAGTCGGGCAGGCGGGTGCAAGCAGCGTCCGATTGAAGAAGGAGGAGTGTTGTATGGCATTGAAGCTCGTTTGGAGGTTTGTTAACACAGTGTCCAATGAAGGGCCAGATGTATACAAAATGGTGTCGTCTGTGTAAAGGTGGATCTGAAAGTCACCAGCAGCAAGAGCGACATCATTGATATACACAGAGAATAGAATCGCCCCGAGAATTGAACCCTGTGGCACCCCCATAGAGACTGCCAAAGGTCCAGACAACAGGCCCTCCGATTTGACACATTGAACACTATCTGAGAAGTAGTTAGTGAACCAAGCGAGGCAGTCATTTGAGAAACCAAGGCTATTTAGTCTGCCAATAAGAATGCGGTGATTAACAGAGTCAAAAGCCTTGGCCAATTCGATAAAGACTGCTGCACAGTACTGTCTTTTATCGATCGCGGTTATTATATTATTTAGGACCTTGAGCGTGGCTGAGGTGCACCCATGACCAGCTCGGAAACCAGATTGCATAGCGGAGAAGGTACGGTGGGATTCGAAATGGTCGGTGATCTGTTTGTTAACTTGGCTTTCAAATACTTTCGAAAGGCAGGGCAGGATGGATATAGGTCTGTAACAGTTTGGATCTATGGTGTCACCCCCTTTGAAGAGGGGGATGACCGTGGCAGCTTTCCAATCTTTGGGGATCTCAGACGATACGAACGAGAGGTTGAACAGGCTAGTAATAGGGTTTGCAACAATTTCGGCGGCTAATTTTAGAATGAAAGGGTCCAGATTGTCTAGACAAGCTGATTTGTAGGGGTCCAGATTTTGCATCTGAATTTGGGTGAAGGAGAAGCGGAGGGGGGCATGGGCAAGTTGCAGCGGAGGGTGCAGAGCTGGTGGCCGGGGTAGGGGTAGCCAGGTGGAAAGCATGGCCAGCCGTAGCAAAATGCTTATTGAAATTCTCGATTATCGTACATTTATCGGTGGTGACAGTGTCTCCTAGCCTCAGTGCAGTGGCTAGCTGGGAGGAGGTGCTCTTATTCTCCATGGACTTTACAGTGTCCCAAAACCATTTGGAGTTAGTGGTACAGGATGCAAATTTCTGTTTGAAAATGCTAGCTTTTGCTTTCCTAACTGATTGTGTATATTGGTTCCTGACTTCCCTGAAAAGTTGCATATCGCGGGGGCTGTTCGATGCTAATGCAGTACGCCACAATATGTTTTTGTGCTGGTCAAGGGCAGTCAAGTCTGGGGTGAACAAGGGGCTATATCTGTTCTTAGTTCTGAATTTTTTGAATGGGGCATGCTTATTTAAGATGGAGAGGAAAGCACTTTTGAAGAACATCCAGGCATCCTCTACTGACGGAATGAGGTCAATATCCATCCAGGATACCCGGGCCAGGTCAATTAGAAAGGCCTGCTTGCTGAAGTGTTTTAGGGAGCGTTTGACAGTGATGAGGGGTGGTCATTTGACCGCGGACCCATTACGGACGCAGGCAATGAGGCAATGATCGCTGAGATCCCGGTTGAAGACAGCGGTGTATTTAGAGGGTAAATTAGTCAGGATGATATCTATGAGGGTGCCCATGTTTACGGATATAGGGTTGTACCTGGTAGGTTCCTTGATAATTTGTGTGAGATTGAGGGCATCTAGTTTAGATTGTAGGACGGCCGGGGTGTTAAGCATATCCCAGTTTAGGTCACCAAGCAGTACGAACTCTGAGGATAGATGGGGGGCAAGCAATTCACATATGGTGTCCAGGGCACAACTGGGGGCTGAGGGAGGTCTGTAGCAAGCGGCAACAGTGAGAGACTTATTTCTAGAAAGGTGGATTTTTAGAAGTAGAAGCTCAAACTGTTTGGGCACAGACCTGGATAGTATGACAGAGCTCTGAAGGCTATCTCTACAGTAGATTGCAACTCCGTCCCCTTTGGCAGTTCTATCTAGACGGAAAATGTTGTAGTTCGGGATGGACATTTCTGAATTCTTGGTGGCCTTCCTAAGGCAGGATTCAGACACTGCTAGAACATCAGGGTTGGCAGAGTGTGCTAACGCACTGAATAACTCAAACTTGGGGAAGGCTTCTGATGTTGACATGCAAGAAACCAAGGCTTTTACTGTTACAGCAGTCAACAAATGATAGCGCCTGGGGAGTAGGAGTGATACTGGGGTCTACAGGGCCTGGGTTAACCTCTACATCACCAGAGGAACAGAGGAGGAATAGAATAAGGTTACGGCTAAAGGCTTTAAGAACTGGTCTTCTAGTGCATTGGGTACAGAGAATAAAAGGGGCATATTTCCGGGCGTTGTAGAATAGATTCAGGACATTATGTACAGACAAGGATATGGAAGGATATGAGTACAGTGGAGGTACACCTAAGCATTGGGTAATGATGAAAGAGATAGCATCACTGGAGGTACCGATTGAGCCGGTCTCCGTGTCTATGGGGGGTGGGATAAAGGAGCTGTCTGAGGCAGGTTGAGCGGGACTGGGGGCTCTACAGTGAAATAGTGCAAAACCAAAACGGCAATAGGTTAAGTATATTGACATGAGAGAGAGGCATAACACAATCACAGGTGTAATTCGAGAGGGCTAAGACAACAACTGGTAATGGCGACGAAAGTTTGGGCTAAGGCTAAACAGATAAACAGGATGGGGTAACGTGTAAAGGAACAGTCCAGCAGGCATCAGCTGTGTAGCTGAGTGATCATAAGGTCCAGTGAACAGCAATAGGTAAGTCCGGGAGCAGTTCGTAGGCTGCTACAGCACAGGCGAGCAGGAGGCACGGCTGTTGATTGCGCGTGCTAGTGGGCCGGGGTTAGCAGATAGATCTTTGTGGTCGTCGCAACGGGAAGCCTGTTGAAACCACATCAGACGATTACATCGGCAGACCAGTCGTGATGGATCGGCGGGGCTCCGTGTCGACACTAGGATGTCTCGTCCGGTTGACAGAGAGGTAGATAGCCGGGAGATGGGCCTGGCTCGAGGCTAGCTCAAGGCTAACTGGTGCGTCGGGACAGTAGTGAATTAGTCAACAACAGCCATTCGGTTGCAGCTAGCTAGTTGCGATGATCCGGTGTTAAGGTCCAGTGATTCAGTGATTCCGGCAGAAAATCCGATATGCTCTGGGTCGATAGCACGCTGTGCAGCCTGGCCGATAATTGTCCAGGCTAGAGCTGGCTGGAAGGTAGTGCAGGCCACGGACAGTGGTGAAGACCGCTAACGGTGGCTAATAGCAAGTAGCTGGTTAGCTGGCTAGCTGGCTAGCTGGCTAGTTTCAGCCATAGGTTCTTGATAAAAATAAAGAAATAATATAATCTGTTCCACATTGGGTGAGGTGGGTTGCAGGAAAGTATATTTAGTTAAAGGATGGAAAGTGAGATAGAGAAATATATATATGAAAAAAAACAAAAAAAACAAAAAAACAGGCTATTTACACGAGGACACAACAGAATCCACGACCGCACTGCTACACCATCTTGGATGCACTATCGTGATAATATCGTATCGTGAGACCCCTGGCAATTCCAAGCCCTACTGAGTGTGTTAAAGAAGGTCATAAATACACAGACACATACGACTGTTAAAGTACAAAAAAAGAAAAAGAAAATCTAAAATCTGACATGTGCCTACTTAGAGGTGATCAGTCACATATTTATATGTAAGTCGCCTTTGGATAAAAGCGTCTGCTAAATGGCATATTATTATTATTATTATTATTATTATTATTATTATTATTATTATTATTATTATTATTATTATTATTATTATATTCACACATGCACAAAGACCATGTACCATCTTGCTTTATTTTTCAGAGGCAGCACTGTTTTCTGTACTGCAAGGCTGATTGTGGACCAGCTTGACTGATCTGTCCTAACGATAATCCAATATTCTTATCAGATATTACAAATCCTCCTGAACAGACACACACGGGCACACAAACACACACACACACACACACACAGCTCCGGCCTCAGCCTAGGAGCTGATGTTACCTCCCTGATGGAAGGGTTATCGGGCAACACAGGGGATCAACAGGACAGATAAAGTTCATTTTCTAATCAACACACTATCTACTTCACTTGCTTTGGCAATGTTAACATACGTTTCCCATGCCAATAAAGCCCTTAAATTGAAATTGAGAGAGAGCGAGAGAGAGAGAGAGGGAGGGAGAGAGAGAGAGAGAGAGAGAGAGAGAGAGAGAGAGATAGAGAGAGAGGGAGAGGGAGAGGGAGAGGGAGAGGGAGAGGGAGAGGGAGAGGGAGAGAGATAAACAGATGAATGATTTTCATTCCAGTCCTCTTTTTCCAGACATTGTTGACTCTGAACACCAAGATTTACCCAAACTCAATCTAAACCTCTGAGTCTGAAATTACAGGCATTTTAAGAATTTTCTGGAGAAAGATAAAGTAAAACAACAACACAGAAAATAAAATAAAACTATTCTTTAAACAGCCACTGAATCTGAAATGACATTTTAAGAATCTTTCTAATGTTTTTTACCGTGAAGTAGTGATCCTTGATCCATTAACTGGTGTGTAGGCTGTGTTTCTGTCTCAACAATTCCACAGTGGCCAAATTACTTACACACGTGTGTGTGTGTGTGTGTCTAGATGTCAACAAGCTCTCCCAGTCTCACTGCAGAATTAGACATCCATCCACATTCTCCAAGTGTCAAATTCCAAAGTGTTTTTGTTGGTCCTGTTGTGCTGTATTGTTCCACCTTCTAATCCATTAGCCTACTTGATGTTAATAGAGCTCACTTTTGCCCCTAGTGGCCGGTTTTGAAGGTATTTCCTGAATTTTGAGTTAAATCTTGAACGACCTGGCTGCTAGATATACAGGTGTGGAATCTCTTTCCATCCCCACCCCCTCATTTTCTTAATCCCTCCCTCACACTCCCTCTCTCTCTCTAGCTCTAACTCTCTCTCTCCCTCACACTCTCTCTCTCCCTCTAGCTCTAACTCTCTCTCTCTCTCACACTCCCTCTCTCTCTCTAGCTCTAACTCTCTCTCTCCCTCACACTCCCTCTCTCTCTCTAGCTCTAACTCTCTCTCTCCCTCACACTCCCTCTCTCTCTCTAGCTCTAACTCTCTCTCTCCCTCACACTCCCTCTCTCTCTCTAGCTCTAACTCTCTCTCTCCCTCACACTCCCTCTCTCTCTCTAGCTCTAACTCTCTCTCTCCCTCACACTCCCTCTCTCTCTCTAGCTCTAACTCTCTCTCTCCCTCACACTCTCTCTCTCTCTAGCTCTAACTCTCTCTCTCCCTCACACTCCCTCTCTCTCTCTAGCTCTAACTCTCTCTCTCCCTCACACTCCCTCTCTCTCTCTAGCTCTAACTCTCTCTCTCCCTCACACTCCCTCTCTCTCTAGCTCTAACTCTCTCTCTCCCTCACACTCCCTCTCTCTCTCTAGCTCTAACTATCTCTCTCCTCACACTCCCTCTCTCTCTAGCTCTAACTCTCTCTCTCCCTCACACTCCCTCTCTCTCTAGCTCTAACTCTCTCTCTCCCTCACACTCTCTCTCTCTAGCTCTAACTCTCTCTCTCCCTCACACTCCCTCTCTCTCTCTAGCTCTAACTCTCTCTCTCCCTCACACTCCCTCTCTCTCTCTAGCTCTAACTCTCTCTCTCCCTCACACTCCCTCTCTTACTCTCTCTAAGTCTAACTATCTCTCTCCCTCACACTCCCTCTCTAACTCTCTCTCTCTAAGTCTAACTCTCCAACTCTCTTTTTCTCTCTCAGGGTGTAGTGCTGCCAGGGTGCGGAGGAGCGGCACTACCTCACTTTTTTCAATTTGAGAATACACAAAGCTGGTAAAACTATTTCTTGAAAATGTGTTCTGATAAATTCTAAAACAAAATATATTTAATGATCACAAAAATTTCATGTAAAACGATATAATGACAAACCAAATAAGTATGTACAGCAGCCTAGAGGCAAATGGTGGTTTCTTCCCTGTCTTCTCTCTGAATGATGAAGAACGCTACGTGTGTGCACTGCGGAGGTCCGTCAGAGGCTTGACCACTTTGGCCAATCAGAACTCGAAGGTAGAGTCATGCGTCCTCTGACCCCCCAACTGCGCTCATTAACCGGAAGCCAGCTGAACCAATGTGTCGGAGGAAACACTGTTCAACTGACAACTGAGGTCAGCTTGCAGGCGCCAGGCCCACCACAAGGAGTCGCTAGAGCACGATGAGCCAAGTAAAGCCCCCCGGCCAAACCCTCCCCTAACCCGGATGACGCTGGGCCAATTGTGCGCCGCCCTATGGGACTCCCAGTCATGGCCGGTTGTGACACAGCCTGGAATGGAACCCGGGTCTGTAGTGACGCCTCAAGCACTGCGATGCAGTGCCTTAGACCACTGTGCCACCTGCTTGGGATATTTAGCCTACATTGGCTATTGCAGGGATGAGATGCAGGGCCCGTTCTAGCTTGTTATGTCAGGGTAGGCAATTGGAAATGTGAATTGGGCCACGTTGGAGGTAATTATGCAGGTTATAGTTTATTCAGATGAATAAATACACCACATCCAAAAGCTGGATTTTATGGCTTATGGTTTTCAAACGAATTTCCTGCAATTCTATGTGGTAATGATTTATGTTCACTACTTGGTAAATTGATTTGATAGCATGTTTAATCTATGCAAATAAATTATATGACGTTATAGTTCACCTCTCTGTTTTGTTTTATTCTGTAATAGTGTATATTGTAGCCATGTGTTCAAGCTAATCAAATTCAAATGTATTTATGATACAGCGTGTAAGCTACACAATACAATGAAATGCCTACTCGCAATAAACAGTGCAATGATATTATGCTATGTGTATTTGTATTTGCATTAGGCTATAGCTTACAAGTAGCCTATTAGGCTATACTGTTTTTGTTTGTTCATGAACTGGCCGAATGGCAGAGCTGTTCTTCAGCTGTCCTTCAGCTGTCCTTCAGCTGTCCTTCAGCATCACAAGTTGGTTCAACTTCTTTAACATCATTGCGCGATCCTGGCGCTGTCCTTTCAGCACCGCGAAGAGCGCTCCAATCGCTCCAATCGCTCCAATCGCTTAAAATGACATCTCATCAAGACCTGAGGCCTACTCAACACGTATGATTATTATTATTATTACAAATAGAAGATTATCACTTCTCACAATGGTGCTCATCTAGTAAAGTTGGATCAAAGCTGAATCAATGTCTCGCAAGATCACATAATGATTAATTTGCATTTTACATAATGTAACCGAATATAATAGCGTAGCATAGTAAGCCTATAACATTACTGTTCCACCAAAACACCTCCTAATTTCTAATGAGATTTTAGGATGGTTAGCTGAAGCTGAATAGTCAAACAATATAATCTCATCCACCGAACAAAGCGCGTCACTAGGCAGGATATATTATTTGATTCAAACAAAATACAAGAAAGGCTAATAGTTTGTTAACACCATCTGCTCTAATTCGCTCATAAAACAGTAAGTCAAGAAGATCTAAATGCACATTCCCATGAAATTGATTGAGATCAATCAAATGATTGGCATGGAGATGCAGTTCGGATGTTTCACAAGTGGAACGTGAAGAATTAACATTCACCATTGACAGTGATGATGGCCTAATTTGAAAATAGGTAGCCTATGCCTAACTTGGTGTTTGAGGGTATTAAAAATATACAGTTGAAGTCAGAAGTTTACATACACTTAGGTTGGAGTCATTAAAACTCGTTAGTTTTGGCAAGTCGGTTAGGAGATCTACTTTGTGCGTGACACAAGTCATTTTTCCAACAATTGTTTACAGACAGATTATTTAATTTATAATTCACTGTATCACAATTCGAGTGGGTCAGAAGTTAACATACACTAAGTTGACTGTGCCTTTAAACAGCTTGGAAAATTCCAGAAAATTAATACCAGAACAGCAGCAAAGGACCTTGTGAAGATGCTGGAGGAAACAGGTACAAAAGTATCTATATCCACAGTCAAATTAGTCCTATATCGACATAACCTGAAATGCCGCTCAGTAAGGAAGAAGCCACTGCTCCAAAATCGCCATAAAAAAGCCAGACTACGGTTTGCAACTGCACATGGAGACATGGAGAAATGTCCTCTTGTCTGATGAAACAAAAATAGAACTGTTTGGCCATAATGACCATCGTTATGTTTGGAGAAAAAGGGGTACCTTGCAAGCCGAAGAACACCATTCCAACCGTGAAGCATGGGGGTGGCAGCATCATGCTGTGGGGGTGCTTTGCTGCAGGAGAGACTGGTGCACTTCACAAAATAGATGGCATCATGAGGAAGGAAAATTATGTGGATATATTGAAGCAACATCTCAAGACATCAGTCAGGAAGTTAAAGCTTGGTCACAAATGGGTCTTCCAAATGGACAATGACCCCAAGAATACTTCCAAAGTTGTGGCAAAATGGCTTAAGGACAACAATGTCAAGGTATTGGAGTGGCCATCACAAAGACCTCAATCTTATAGAAAATGTGAGGGAAGAACTGAAAAAGCGTGTGCGAGCAAGGAGGCCTACAAACCTGACTCAGTTTCACCAGCTCTGTCAGGAGGAATGGGCCAAAATTCACCCAACTTATTGTGGGAAGCTTGTGGAAGGCTACCCAAAACGTTTGATGAAAGAAATAAAAGCTGAAATAAATCATTCTCTCTACTATTATTCTGACATTTCACATTCTTGAAATAATGTGGTGATCCTAACTGACCTAAAACAGGGAATTTTTTACTAGGATTAAATGTCAGGAATTGTGAAAAACTGAGTTATAATAATAATATGCCATTTAGCAGACGCATTTATCCAAAGCAACTTACAGTCATGTGTGCATACATTTTTACGTATGGGTGGTCCCGGGGATCGAACCCACTACCCTGGCGTTTCAAGTGCCATGCTCTACCAATTGAGCTACAGAGGACCACCAGTTTAAATGTATTTGGCTAAGGTGTATGTAAACTTCCGACTTCAACTGTACAATTTTCTTGAGACAATATGTGTGGACATAGGCAGACGTTGCAATTGGAGGATGCATTTTACGCATATTCTATAATGTTAGGCTATTTAAATGTCTACAACTGCCAGTACAATCATTGGGGAAATGGTGACGTCATAAAAAAATAAAATTGTGCTCCCTCACCTAAAAAACATTCACTATCTATCTCTTTCTTTGTTGTGTCTGCTCGTATTCTGCACACCCTTCCACCTGTTACTGTGGAAGGGGTTACCATGGAGACAAAGCTAAACTTGTATGTGTTTCAGATTTAGAGATGAGTAACGTCACTTTAGAGACCTAGACAACTGCTATTCTTTATGTTTGTTTGATAGGTGTGTATGTTTTTTAGGTATTTTTGTGTGTGTGTGACAATGTGTGTGTATATATGTGTGTGTGTGTGTGTGTGTGTGTGTGTGTGTGTTTAAGAGTGTGTATATGCCTGTGTGTCCATGTATCGAGATAGATAGGAATGTTTTACTGTAAGTAGGCAGACCTTGAGAGTTGTCTGCATCACAATACCTTTGTGTAGGCAATTTCAACAAGGTACGTCAATACCGGACGTCAATACAAACACATTAGTTCTTACGAGTAATACATTTACTGTTTTAGAAACATTACAAAGCATGCTCATCTGTTTATTAGTTTAATTTTTGTGGAAAAATAGTATTTTGGCTGGTAAAAAATCTGACTGGCTGGTATATTTTTAAATCTTACTGCCACAGTGGCTGGTGGACCAAAAATGCCAGCTTATCAGTTAGATATGGGGATGTGCTACTGAAATCAACGCATAGTGGGATACAATGCAATCGCGCATGACACATTCTAAGTATGCGAAAATATAATGTTTTATAGTTGGTGAATTTCAGACAATCGAGTATGGTTTAAATACAAGGATGTTATACTAATTTCAGCTCTTCATCTAGTAGAATTCGATGCACACTTTTCCACAATGCATTGGAAGAGGTGGGCTGTGAGTGATAGGCCTTAGTTCTCTTCAAGTAGGCTAGCCAAACAACAAAACTAGGCTACTTAACTGGGAAGATGCCGAATAGCAAAGCTTCTGCGGTGGTGGTCAAATGAAGGCTAAGTCGTTTTTGCTCTCCTTAAAATGTTTTCTCATTGAAAAGTGTTTAATATTCTCTTGGACTTCGACAGAGGTTTTAAACTAAATACTAAACCATATTTTGATACCTGAATGTGTCGGTACCGGGGACTCGGGATGTGGCTGCATTATTGATGTCATGTTAATCAGGCCTTTTGATTTGAACATATGGATTGCTTTAGTTTTGTAGGCTAGGCTACCTATTTAATTATTTAATTCATGGATCAAGCCTTAGCAGTCATTCTGATCTCATTCCCAATGATCAGTGCTTTAGTTTATTATGTTGCTGTCCAGTGGTTCTGAATTTGCGATGCACCAGACTGTCCACGTTTTTCTGTGCAATAGAATTTTGATCAAAGACATTCAGAGACTTGTCCCGAAACCACTCCTGAGTTGTCTTATAGCTGTGTGCTTAGGGTCACTGTCCTGCTGGAAGGTGAACCTTCGCCCCATTCTGAGGTCCTGAGCACTCTGGAGCAGGTTTTCATCTAGGATCTCTCTGTACTTTGCTCCATTCATCTTTGCCTCGGTCCAGGCTAGTCTCCCAGTCCCTGCCGATGAAAAACATCCCCACAGCATGATGCTGCCACCACCATGCTTCACCGTACGGATGGTGCCAGGTTTCCTCCAGACGTGACGCTTGGCATTCAGGCCAAAGAGTTCAATCTTGGTTTCATCAGACCAGAGAATCTTGTTTCTCATGGTCTGAGAGTCTTTAGGTGCCTTTTGGCAAACTCCAAGTGGGCTGTCATGTGCCTTTTACTGAGGAGTGGCCTCCGTCTGGCCACTCTTCCATTAAGGCCTGATTGGTGGAGTACTGCAGAGATGGTTGTCCTTCTGGAAAGTTCTCCCATCTCCACAGAGGAACTCTAGAGCTCTGTCAGAGTGATGATCGGGTTCTTGGTCACCTCCCTGACCAAGGCCCTTCTCCCCCGATTGCTCAGTTTGGCCGGGCGGCCAGCTCTAGGAAGAGTCTTGGTGGTTCCAAACTTCTTCCATTTAAGAATGATGGAGGCCACTGTGTTCTTGGGGACCTTCAATAATGCAAAAATAAAATGGTGGTACCCTTCCCCAGATCTGTGCCTTGACACAATCCTGTCTCGGAGCTTTACGGACAATTCCTTCGACCTCATGGCTTGGTTTTTGCTCTGACATGCACTGTCAATTGTGGGACCTTACATAGACAGGTGTGTGCCTTTCCAAATCATGTCCAATCAATTGAATTTACCACAGGTGGACTCCAATCAAGTTGTAGAAACATCTCAAAGATGATCAATGGAAACAGGATGCACCTGAGCTCAATTTCAAGTCTCATAGCAAAGGGTCTGTATACTTATGGAAATAAAGTATTTCTGTTTTTTATGTTTTATAAATTTGCTAAAATTCTAAAAACCTGTTTTCACTTTGCCATTATGGGGTATTGTGTGTAGATTGCTGATGAAAAAAAGTATTTATTCCATTTTAGAATAAGGCTGTAACGTAACAAAATGTGGAAAAAGTCAAGGGGTCTGAATACTTTCCGAAGTCACTGTAAATGTAATATTTAGGTGTTTATTTTTAATATATCTGCAAAAATTTCTAAAAAACGGTTTTTGCTTTGTCATTAGGGGGTTCTGTGTGTATATTGATGAGGGAAAAAAGAAACTATTTAATCCATTTTAGAATAAGGATGTAAGGTAACAAAATGTGGAAAAAGTCAAGGGGTCTGAATTCTTTCCGAATGCACTAGATCCTTGGCTGAATTATTGAATATGTACACGATTGCTAGAGTGCCTTTCCTACTTCAGTCAGGCCTACTCCTACTTTGCAGACTGCTGTCAAGCTGTGTAAGAACACACACACACACAAACACACATAAGGTCATGTTAGCAGGAGGTGGCTGATTAAATGACTTTCAGCATGTACATGACTGAGTGCACAGTGTTTGTGAAAATCTGATCAAAGTATTCCCCTGTCATTCAATAAACTGAAAGAAGACAAAAATGTAAGAGCACAAATGCACACACACTCTCTCTCTCTCTCTATTTTTCTCGCTCACAATACATATACACACACACATATCCAAGTAAAAACATTTGATACTTCAGCTCGAGGTTGATTGCTATTTAAAACTCTTTAGTTGAAGTGAAACTGCACTAGCAGATAATTGCCCTGTTTTTCCAACACACAGGAACACATCAGTGAACAAATGGAAGAGTGTAAAATGCCCCTCTCTGACATCACACTCCCTCTTCCATAAGTTCCGCTCTCTCGCTCGCACGCACTCACACACACACACACAGACACACAGACACACACACACACACAAACTGATGTAAAAAAAAAAATGCTGTGTGGAGATCCTGTTGTAAGACATAAGGCTTCTAGGAAGACAAGGCTGCCTAGAATGTAGAGACCTCTCTGTCTGCACCAAGACTAACTGATAAATGTAAGCCTTGTAGAGAGTCTCTCTGTCTGCACCAAGACTAACTGATAAATGTAAGCCTTGTAGAGAGTCTCTCTGTCTGCACCAAGACTGATGAATGTACTTTATTTATGAAATATATTTTGAAACATACACTACCTGACCAAAAGTATGTGGATACCTGCTTGTCGAACATCTAATTCCAAAATCATGGGCATTAATATGGAGTTGGTCCCCCCTTTTGCTATAATAGCCTCCACTCTTCTGGGAAGGCTTTCCACAAGATGTTGAAACATTGCTGCGGTGGCTTGCTTCAATTCAGCCACAAGAGCATTAGTGAGGTCGGGCGCTGATGTTGGGTGATTAGGCCTGGCTCTCAGTCGGCGTTCCAATTCATCCCAAAGGTGTTGAGGTCAGGACTCTGTGCAGACCAGTCAAGTTATTCCAAACCGATCGCAACAAACCAGTTCTGTATGGACCTCACTTTGTCCATGGGGGCATTGTCATGCTGAAACAGTAAAAGGCCTTCCCCAAACTGTTGTCACAAATTTGGAAGCACAGAATTGTCTAGAATGCCACAAACCAGATGGGTGGCGTATCGCTGCAGAATGCTGTGGTGAAGCAGAGGAGCGATGGGGTGAGGTTGTGTTCCTCTAAGCGGGGAGGTAAGCTTGGCTTTTTCTTTATATGTGTCGAGTAAAGCTTAAACCATGCATTTAGATTGTAGGTAGGTATTGTAGTTAGGTATTGTAGGGAGTTGATCCAGGTAGTTATTGTAGGTAGTTATTGTAGGTAAGTATTGTAGTGTATTCGGCTGAGCCCGGTGAAGCACGAGGCTAGCTAGCTAACCCACTACCTGGACCATTAAAGCTAGCTAGCTAGCGGGTAGCAACACCGCAGCCACTGCTAACTGGCCAACTATACCAGCTAGCAGTACTGTAGCAACTAAATACATTTCAACGGAACGATTTGATTAGTGTAAAGTTAGCTAGCTACATAGTTGTCTTGGTTTCAAAGACAAAGGTGTAGTATAGAGAAACTATCGAGGTTAGCTAGCCAGCTACATTTTCAAACAGTCAACACCGCAGCCACTGCTAGCTAGCCAACATTACCAGCCAGCAGTACTGTATCATTTTAGTCAATGAGAATTTTTCAACGTAAGCTTCACTTTCTGAACATTCGAGATGTGTAGTCCACTTGTGTAGCTAGCATAACTGACTTTGTGCTAGCTAGCCAACGTTGAATTACTTCTGCGTTATGAAAGGAACTAGACACGGACATTAATGATCCATTGGTAGTTTGTTGTAACCAAGTATTGGTGCTAAACCGTGTGTTATTGGATGTTAGCATGCTAGTTAGCTATGGCGTCATAGGATACGGTGCCCTGGGCTGTTTTCACAGAAGAATACTGTACCAAGTTAGCTAGCTGAATAAACTAAGTTAGTCTATTCCTGGAAACATTGAACTACTGTAGATTACAACAATTATAATTTCAAAAGTGGAAGTTGGAAGAGTTGTATTTGAGTGTTTCAGTGAAAGGTTAGTGAGGGAGGCCTCGTTTCCCCAGATGTTTAGTTAATTTCATTCCGATCTCCTTTGCATTAGTGTAGCCTTTTCTGTAGCCTGTCAACTATGTGTCTGTCTATCCCTGTTCTCTCCTCTCCGCACAGGCCATACAAACGCCTCACACCGTGTGGCTGCTGCCTCTCTAACCTGGTGGTCCCTGCACGCACGACCCACGTGGAGTTCCAGGTCTCCGGCAGCCTCTGGAACTGCCGTTCTGCGGCCAACAAGGCAGAGATCATCTCAGCCTATGCTACCATCCAGTCCCTCGACTTCTTGGCGCTGACGGAAACATGGATTACCACAGAAAACACTGCTACTCCTACTGCTCTCTCCTTGTCTGACCATGTGTTCTCGCATACCCCGAGAGCATCTGGTCAGCGGGGCGGTGGCACAGGAATCCTCATCTCTCCCAATTGGACATTCTCTCTTTCTCCCCTGACCCATCTGTCTATCTCCTCATTTGAATTCCATGCTGTCACAGTCACTAGCCCATTCAAGCTTAACATCCTTATCATTTATCGCCCTCCAGGTTCCCTTGGAGAGTTCATCAATGAGCTTGACGCCTTGATAAGTTCCTTTCCTGAGGATGGCTCACCCCTCACAGTTCTGGATGACTTTAACCTCCCTACGTCTACCTTTGACTAATTTCTCTCTGCCTCCTTCTTTCCACTCCTCTCCTCTTTTGACCTCACCCTCTCACCGTCTCCCCCTTCTCACAAGGCAGGAAATACGCTTGACCTCATCTTTACTAGATGTTGTTCTTCTACTAATCTCACTGCAACTCTCCTCCAAGTCTCCGACCACTACTTTGTATCCTTTTCTCTCTCGCTCTCCTCCAACACTACTCACTCTGCCCTACTCAGATGGTAATGCGCCGTCACGACCTTCGCTCTCTCTCTCCCGCTACTATCTCCTCTTCCATCCTATCATCTCTTCCCCTCTGCTCAATCCTTCTCCCTCCAATCTCCTGATTCTGCCTCCTCAACCCTCCTCTCCTCCCTTTCTGCATCTTTTGACTCTCTATGTCCCCTATCCTCCCGGCCGGCTCGGTCCTCCACTCCTGCTCCGTGGCTTGACGACTCATTGCGAGCTCACAGAACAGGGCTCCGGGCAGCCGAGCGGAAATGGAGGAAAACTAGACTCCCTGCCAACCTGTCATCATTTCACTCCCTCCTCTCTACATTTTCTTCCTCTGTTTCTGCTGCTAAAGCCACTTTCTACCACTCTAAATGTCAAGCTTCTACCTGGGGCGGCAGGTAGCTTAGTGGTTAAGAGCGTTGTGCCAGTAACCGAAAGGTCGCTGGTTCTAATCCCCGAGCCAACTAGGTGAAAAATCTGTTGATGTGCCCTTGAGCAAGGCACTTAACCCTAATTGCTCCTGTAAGTCGCTCTGGATAAGAGTGTCTGCTAAATGACGTAAATGAAGCTCTTTGCCACCTTCTCCTCCCTGCTGAATTGTCCTCCATCTCTGTGGATGACTTCGTCAACCCTTTTGAAAAGAAGGTTGACGACATCCGATCCTCATTTATTAAGTCAAATGACACCGCTGGTCCTGCTCACACTGCCCTACCCTATGCTTTGACTTCTTTCTCCCCTTTCTCTCCAGATGAAATCTTGCGACTTGTGACGGCCGGCCGCCCAACAACCTGCCTGCTTGACCCTATCCCCTCCTCTCTTCTCCAGACCATTTCCGGAGACCTTTTCCTTACCTCACCTCGCTCATCAACTCATCCTTGACCACTGGCTATGTCCCTTCCGTCTTCAAGAGAGCGAGAGTTGCACCCCTTCTCAAAAAACCTCCACTAGATCCCTCCGATGTCAACAACTACAGACCAGTATCCCTTCTTTCTTTTCTCTCCAAAACTCTTGAGCGTGCCGTCTTTAGCCATCTCTCTTGCTATCTCTCTCAGAATGACCTTCTTGATCCAAACCAGTCAGGTTTCAAGACTGGTCATTCAACTGAGACTGCTCTTCTCTGTGTCACGGAGGCTCTCTGCACTGCTAAAGCTAACTCTCTCTCCTCTGCTCTCATCCTTCTATACCTATCTGCTGCCTTTAATACTGTGAACCATCAGATCCTCCTCTCCACCCTCTCCGAGTTGGGCATCTCCGGCGCGGCTCACTCTTGGATTGCATCCTACCTCACAGGTCGCTCCTACCAGGTGGCGTGGCGAGAATCTGTCTCCGCACCACGTGCTCTCACCACTGGTGTCCCCCAGGGCTCAGTTCTAGGCCCTCTCCTATTCTCTCTATACACCAAGTCACTTGGCTCTGTCATATCCTCACATGGTCTCTCCTATCATTGCTACGCAGACGACACACAATTAATCTTCTCCTTTCCCCCCTAACCAGGTGGCGATTCACATCTCTGCATGTCTGGCAGACATATCAGTGTGGATGACGGATCACCACCTCAAGCTGAACCTCGGCAAGACAGAGCTGCTCTTCCTCCCGGGGAAGGACTGCCCGCTCCATGATCTCTCACCATCACGGTTGACAACTCTGTTGTGTCCTCCTCCCAGAGTGCGAAGAGCCTTGGCGTGACCCTGGACAACACCCTGTCGTTCTCCGCTAACATCAAGGCGTTGACCCGATCCTGTAGGTTCATGCTCTACAACATTCGGAGTGTACGACCCTGCCTTACACAGGAAGCGGCACAGGTCCTAATCCAGGCACTTGTCATCTCCCGTCTGGATTACTGCAACTCGCTGTTGGCTGGGCTCCCTTCCTGTGCCATTAAACCCCTACAACTCATCCACAACGCTGTAGCCCGTCTGGTGTTCAACCATCCCAAGTTTTCTTACGTCACCCCGCTCCTCCGCACACTCCACTGGCTTCCAGTTGAAGCCTGCATCTGCTACAAGACCATGGTGCTTGCCTACGGAGCTGTGAGGGGAACGGCACCTCCGTACCTTCAGGCTCTGATCAGTCCCTACACCCAAACGAGGGCATTGCGTTCATCCACCTCTGGCCTGCTGCCCCCCTACCTCTGCGGAAGCACAGTTCCCGCTCAGCCCAGTCAAAACTGTTCGCTGCTCTGGCACCCCAATGATGGAACAAGCTCCCTCACGATGCCAGGACAGCGGAGTCACTCACCACCTTCCGGAGACACTTGGAACCCCACCTCTTTAAGGAATACCTGGGATAGGATAAAAGTAATCCTTCTACACTCCCCCTACCCCACCCCCCCCCCTTTAAAAAAAAAAAATAATAACAATAATAATATAACAAATATATTGTAAAGTTATTGTCCCACTGGCTATCATAAGGTGAATGCACCAATTTGTAAGTCGCTCTGGATAAAAGCGTCTGCTAAATGACGAAAATGTAAATGTAAATGTATTGTCATTGTATGCTGTAGTGTTAAGATTTCCCTTCACTGGAACTAAGGGACCTAGCTCGAACCATGAAAAACAGCCCAAGACCATTATTCCTCTTCTAACAAACTTTACAGTTGGCACTATGCATTCGGGCAGGTAGCGTTCTCCTGGCATCCGCCAACCCAGATTCGTCCGTCAGACTGCCAAGATGGTGAAGCATGATTCATCACTCCAGAGAACGCGTTTCCACTGCTCCAATGGCGGCGAGCTTTACACCAATACAGCCGACGCTTGGCATTGCTCATGGTGATCTTAGGCTTGTGTGCGGCTGCTCGGCTATGGTAACCCATTTCATGAATCTCCCAACAAACAATTATTGTGCTGACGCTGCTTCCAGAGGCAGTTTTGAAGTCGGTAGTGAGCGTTGCAACAGAGGACAGACGATTTGTACGCGGTGGTCCCGTTCTGTGAGCTTGTGTTGCCTACCACTTTGCTGCTGAGCCGTTGTTGCTCCTAGATGTTTTCACTTCACAATAACAGCACTTACAGTTGCCCAGGGCAGCTCTAGCAAGGCAGACATTTTACGAACTGTCTTGTTGGAAAGGTGGCATCCTATGACGGTGCCACAGTGAAAGTCACCAAGCTCTTCAGTAAGGCCATTCTACTGCCAATGATTGTCTATGGAGATTGCATGGCTGTGTTCTCAATTTTATACAGTTGTCATCAACGGGTGTGGCTGAAATAGCCGAATCCACTCATTTAACCTCTACGGGATCGGTGTCCTGTATACGGTGCGGTTGAGCTAACGTATTGCTAATGTGATTAGCATGACTGTTGTAAGTAACAGCAAACTTTCCAGGACATAGACATGTCTTATATAGGCAGAAATCTTACATTCTTGTTAATCTAACTGCACTATCCAATTTACACTAGCTATTACAGTGAAAAAATACCATGCTATTGTTTGAGGAGATTGAGCAACAACAAAAAAACTTATCACAGCAACTGGTTTGATACATTCACCTCTGAAGGTAAATAATGTACTTACAGTGGGGAGAACAAGTATATGATACACTGCCGATTTTGCAGGTTTTCCTACTTACAAAGCATGTAGAGGTCTGTAATTTCTATCATAGGTACACTTCAACTTTGAGAGATGGAATCTAAAACAAAAATCCAGAAAATCACATTGTATTCTTTTTTAAGTAATTAATTTGCATTTTATTGCATGACATAAGTATTTGATACATCAGAAAAACAGAACTTAATATTTGGTACAGAAACCTTTGTTTGCAATTACAGAGATAATACGTTTCCTGTAGGTCTTGACCAGGTTTGCACACACTGCAGCAGGGATTTTGGCCCACTCCTCCATACCTTCTCCAGATTCTTCAGGTTTCGGGGCTGTCGCTGGGCAATACGGACTTTCAGCTCCCTCCAAAGATTTTCTATTGGGTTCAGGTCTGGAGACTGGCTAGGCCACTCCAGGACCTTGAGAGGCTCCTTAGTTGCCCTGGCTGTGTGTTTTGGGTCGTTGTCATGCTGGAAGACCCAGCCACGACCCATCTTCAATGCTCTTCAATCCTCCCCTCAATACGGTGCAGTCGTCCTGTCCCCTTTGCAGAAAAGCATCCCCAAAGAATGATGTTTCCACCTCCATGCTTCATGGTTGGGATGATGTTATTGGGGTTGTACTCATCCTTCTTCTTCCTCCAAACATGGCGAGTGGAGTTTAGACCAAAAAGCTATATTTTTGTCTCATCAGACCACATGACCTTCTCCCATTCCTCCTCTGGATCATCCAGATGGTCATTGGCAAACTTCAGACGGGCCTGGACATGCGCTGGCTTGAGCATGGGGACCCTGCGTGCGCTGCAGGATTTTAATCCATAACGGCGTAGTATGTTACTAATGGTTTTCTTTGAGACTGTGGTCCCAGCTCTCTTCAGGTCGTTGACCAGGTCCTGCCGTGTAGTTCTGGGCTGATCCCTCACCTTCCTCATGATCATTGATGCCCCACGAAGTGAGATCTTGCATGGAGCCCCAGACCGAGGGTGATTGACCGTCATCTTGAACTTCTTCCATTTTCAAATAATTGCGCCAACAGTTGTTGCCTTCTCACCAAGCTGCTTGCCTATTGTCCTGTAGCCCATCCCAGCCTTGTGCAGGTCTACAATTGTATCCCTGATGTCCTTACACAGCTCTCTGGTCTTGGCCATTGTGGAGAGGTTGGAGTCTGTTTGATTGAGTGTGTGGACAGGTGTCTTTTATACAGGTAACGAGTTCAAACAGGTGCAGTTAATACAAGTAATGAGTGGAGAACAGGAGGGCTTCTTAAAGAAAAACTAACAGGTCTGTGAGAGACGGAATTCTTACTGGTTGGTAGGTGATCAAATACTTATGTCATGCAATAAATGCAAATTAATTACTTAAAAATCATACAATGTGATAAAAAAAATTACAGACCTCTACATGCTTTGTAAGTAGGAAAACCTGCAAAATCGGCAGTGTATCAATTACTTGTTCTCCCCACTGTACATTCAGTAATCTTCCTCTGATTTGTCATCCTAAGGGTCCCAGAGATAAAATGTATCATAG
>NC_139994.1:6857386-6887386 GCF_964263955.1 Coregonus lavaretus
GAAGAGAGAGAGGGATGGAAGAGAGAGAGGGATGGAAGAGAGAGAGAAATGGAGGAGAGAGAGCGATGGAAGATAGAGAGGAATAGAAGAGAGAGAGGAATGGAAAAGAGAGAGGGATGGAAGAGAGAGAGGAATGGAAGAGAGAGAGGAATGGAATACAGAGAGGAATGGAGGAGAGAGAGGGATGGAAGAGAGAGAGGAATGGAAGAGAGAGAGGAATGGAAGAGAGGGATGGAAGTGAGAGGAATGGAAGAGAGAGAGGAATGGAAGAGAGAGTGGAATTGAAGAGAGAGAGGGATGGAAGAGAGAGAGGGATGTATGGAAGAGAGAGTGATGGAAGAGAGAGGGAGGGGTAGATGAAATATATTTAAAGGGAGAGATGGACGGAGAAGAGAGACAGATAAAAAAGTGAGAGAGAGAAAGAATGAGAGAGAGGGAGGGTAGAGTGGGATAGATGGGGAGAGAGAAAATAGGAGTGAGAGGAATGGATAGGGTATTGTGTGTGGAGAGCGAGAGAGAGAGAGAGAGAGAGAGAGAGAGAGAGAGAGAGAGAGAGAGAGAGAGAGACAGAGACAGAGAGAGAGAGAGAGAGAGAGAGAGAGACAGAGAGAGAGAGAGAGAGAGAGAGACAGAGAGAGAGAGAAAGGGACTGAGAGGAAGGGATATGCTATTGGGTGTGTGAGTGAATCCTAGTAGAAAGCCTGGCTGCTTAGGATTTCTGTGGTTACAGCATTAGTATTCAAGGCTCATGTTGAGCTCTCCCTCTGACTGGGCTCAGCACTGAGCCCCTTTATACTAGACTAGTACTCTGACACACACACACACACACACACACACACACACACACACTCACACATGCTCTAGTTATATCCCTTATCTTCTATGGATGTATATCTGGGCCTTACCAGATCTCACTGGATCTCTCTCTATCTCTATGGATCTGTGGGTGGGTGTGCTGTGTTTGGTCTTGGCTGAGCCTCACCAGATCTCACTGGTTCTCTCTCTATCTCTATGGATCTGTGGGTGGGTGTGCTGTGTTTGGTATTGGCTGAGCCTCACCAGATCTCCCAGGATCTCAAATAAAATAAAATAAAATCAAATTTTATTGGCCTGTCACGATCGTCTGAGGAAACGGACCAATACGCAGCGCGTTGAGTGAACATGATGACTTTATTTAAAGAAAGCACGTAACTACAAAACAAATGACGATAGTGAAGTCCTACAGTGACTAATACTGAACCTGGAACAAAAACCCACAAACCCCACAGGAAAACATACAGAAATAAATATGGCTCCCAATCAGAGATAACGAGCCGACAGCTGACACTCGTTACCTCCGATTGGGAGTCATTGACCAAACCTAGAAATACAACACTTAGAAACACCCAACCAAACATAACAAAATACACCCTAACAATGAAAATGAACAACCCTGGCTCAATAATCAAAGTCCATGGAGCCAGAGTGTCACAGTACCCCCCCCTAAAGGTGCGCACTCCGGGCGCACCAGCATACAGTCTAGGGGAGGGTCTGGGTGGGCGTCTGTCCATGGTTGCGGCTCTGGCCCAGGTCGTGGTCCCCACCCCACCTTAGTCACTATCCGCTTCCGTAGCCCCCTCCACCTGACCACCCCCCAATTAAACCCCACTGGATTAAGGGGCGGCACCGGACTAAGGGGCAGCACCGGACTAAGGGGCAGCACCGGACTAAGGGACAGTACCTGACTAAGGGGCAGCACCGGACTGAATGGCGGATCCTGGCTGGCTGGCTCTGGCGGATCCTGGCTGGACGGCTCTGGCGGATCCTGGCTGGACGGCTCTGGCGGATCCTGGCTGGCGGAAGGCTCTGGCTGATCCTGTCTGGCGGAAGGCTCTGGCTGATCCTGTCTGGCGGAAGGCTCTGGCTGATCCTGTCTGGCGGAAGGCTCTGGCTGCTCCTGTCTGGCGGAAGGCTCTGGCTGATCCTGTCTGGCGGAAGGCTCTGGCTGATCCTGTCTGGCGGAAGGCTCTGGCTGCTCCTGTCTGGCGGAGAGCTCTAGCGGCTCCGGTCTGGCGGACGGCTCTGAAGGCTCATGGCAGACGGGCGGCTTTGCAGGCTCAGTACAGACGGGCAGTTCCTGCGGCGCTTGGCAGACGGACAGTTCAGACGGCGTTGGGCAGACGGGCAGTTCAGACGGCGTTGGGCAGACGGACAGTTCAGGCCCCGTTGGGCAGACGGCAGACTCTGGCCGTCTGAGGCGCATCGTAGGCCTGGTGCGTGGTGCCGGAACAGGAGGTACCGGGCTGAGGACACGCATCTCAGGGCTAGTGCGGGGAGAAGCAACAGGGCATGCTTGGCCCTGGGGACGCACCGTAGGCCTGATGCGTGGTGCCGGAACTGGAGGTACCGGGCTGAGGACACGCATCTCAGGGCTAGTGCGGGAAGCAGCAACAGGGCATGCTGGACCCTGGGAACGCACATAAGGGCTAGTGCGGAGAGCCGGAACAGGGCATGCTGGACCCTGGGGACTCACATTAAGCCTAGTGCGGAGAGCAGCAACAGGACGCACAGGACTCGGGAGACACACAGGAGGCTTGGGGCGTGGTGTAGGCACTGGTGGGAAAGGGCTGGCGACGCGCACCGTATCCCTGGTGCGAGTGGCCGGAACAGGCCGGGCCGGGCTGGCGAAGCGCACCGTATCCCTGGTGCGAGTGGCCGGAACAGGCCGGGCTGGGCTGGCGAAGCGCACCGTATCCCTGGTGCGAGTGGCCGGAACAGGCCGGGCTGGGCTGGCGAAGCGCACCGTATCCCTGGTGCGAGTGGCCGGAACAGGCCGGGCTGGGCTGGCGAAGCGCACCGTATCCCTGGTGCGAGTGGCCGGAACAGGCCGGGCCGGGCTGTCGAAGCGCACCGTATCCTTGGTGCGAGGGGTCGTAACAGGCCGGACCGTACTGGAGGCACACACCACTGGCTCTACCCCGGGAACTGGAATGGGCCGGACCGGACTGGATACACACCTCAGTCTCTCACGCCGTGCCTCTACATCTCCTTTCCCTACTTTGGCCAGTGACCCCCGTAACCTGGTTGCCTCTTGAATTCGCCCCTTCTCTGCCTCCGTTAGCCCCGTCGTCCAAGCCATGTGCCCCCCCCCAAAAACTTTTTGGGGTTGCCTCTCGTCCTTCCAACGATGATGGCCCTGCTGACGCCGTTGCTCCTCTCGCCGTCGCCTCTCCACCGTTTCGCTCCATGGACGGCGATCCATCCCATCCAGGATCTCCTCCCAAGTCCAGGACCCCTTTCCGTCCAAAATCTCCTCCCATGTCCAGGAAGCCTTTGGAGCTGGGTCCTGTTGCCGCTTGACACGCTGCTTGGTCCTTTGATGGTGGGTTTTTCTGTCACGATCGTCTGAGGAAACGGACCAATACGCAGCGCGTTGAGTGAACATGATGACTTTATTTAAAGAAAGCACGTAACTACAAAACAAATGACGATAGTGAAGTCCTACAGTGACTAATACTGAACCTGGAACAAAAACCCACAAACCCCACAGGAAAACATACAGAAATAAATATGGCTCCCAATCAGAGATAACGAGCCGACAGCTGACACTCGTTACCTCCGATTGGGAGTCATTGACCAAACCTAGAAATACAACACTTAGAAACACCCAACCAAACATAACAAAATACACCCTAACAATGAAAATGAACAACCCTGGCTCAATAATCAAAGTCCATGGAGCCAGAGTGTCACAGGCCACATGCGCCGAATACAACAAGTGCAGACATTACAGTGAAATGCTTACTTACAGCCCTTAACCAACAGTGCATTTATTTTTAATAAAAAAGTAGAATAAAACAACAAAAAAGTGTTGAGAAAAAAAGAGCAGAAGTAAAATAAAATAACAGTAGGGAGCCTATATATACAGGGGGGTACCGGTGCAGAGTCAATGTGCGGGGGCACCGGCTAGTTGAGGTAGTTGAAGTAATATGTACATGTGGGTAGAGTTAAAGTGACTATGCATAAATAATTAACAGAGTAGCAGCAGCGCTCTATCATTCTCTCTATCTCTATGGATCTGTGTGGGTGGGTGTGCTGTGTTGGGTCTTGGCTGGGCCTCACCAGAGCTCTGATAAGGGTTAGGACTGACACAAAGACTCTCTCATATTCATGACTATGGGGAGTATAGAGGAAGGCTTTAAAACACACATTGTAAGTCAATGGAGCGGGCTACAATAGCATTGCTGGCTTCAATGGAATTTATTTTTAGATTTTCTGAATACAGTGAATAGTGTTCTCTAACTGTCTCCATCCATCTTGGTTTCGTTGGCACAATGTTGCTGTTATGTTCCTGTAATGTTTCAGTTCTGTCTCTCCAGAGCAGCTTTAAACATGTGGTTAGAAGGTACAGTATAACGCTGTTACCTTGTTGCCTTTTGAGATCCTCTCAGTGCGGTGGATAGCTCGTTAGCGTGTGTGTGTGTGTGTGTGTGTGTGTGTGTGTGTGTGTGTGTGTGTGTGTGTGTGTGTGTGTGTGTGTGTGTGTGTGTGTGTGTGTGTGTCAGATCCTTCTGTAGTGGGTCGATTGATAGTTATGGACTCATGTTCCCTGTTTCAGGAGGAGATGATATTGGAAAGAGAAGCTTCTTTGACCGAACACTCCAGAGTATCAGGTGAACCGTTATAAGGCCACTAAATCAAGCCTGCATGGATAGAATGGACAGAATGGCACACACGCTATCTCCCTCTGGTCCACTGGGTCCATGTGATCGATTCACAGCAGAAAATAGATGGCGTTCTGGGGAGTTCCACAGTGCACCTGGGCCCTGCGTCCCGCCAGTGTGTGTGTTTGTGTGTGTGTAGGTGTGTGTGTAGATGTGTGTGTAGGTGTGTGTAGATACGTTTTGGGCTGTGTATTCTAACTCTGGCTCATTTTGGGTAGCGTTGGCACAGCGGACAAGAAATAAACAAATCAAAGCATGAGAATCAAAGTGACCGGTTGGCATTTGTTTGTGGTCTTAGAACGTTCACTATCGCTGAATGTTGAGGTGTCAGAACGTTCACTATCGCTGAATGTTGAGGTGTCAGATAGTTCACTATCGCAGAATGTTGAGGTGTCAGAACGTTCACTATCGCTGAATGTTGAGTACATCACTGGGGCCGAGCTCCATGCCATCCAGGACCTCTAAATCAGGCGGTGTGAAAAGAAGGTCCGGAAAATCGTCAAAGACCCCAACCACTCAAGCCATAGACTATTTTCTCTGCTACCGCACGGCAAGAGGTACCGGTGCATCAAGTCTGACACCAACAGGATCTTGAACAGCTTCTATCCCCAAGCAATACGACTGATAAATAGCTAACAAAATAGCTATACGGACCGAGTTTACCTTGTATCTTTATTGACCTTTTATTTCAATACTTGCACTGTCTCTATGCACACTCACAGGGCCCTACACACTCACATACACTGTCACTCCAACACAAACACTCACTCCATCATCTGCTCACTCACACATAAATTGCATATACATTTATATGCTGCTACTCTGTTTATCTTATATCCTGTTGCCTAGTCCCCTACCCCCTATACAGTCGTGGTCAAAGGTTTTGAGAATGACACAAGTATTGGTCTTCACAAAGTTTGCTGCTTCAGTGTTTTTAGATATTTTTGTCAGATGTTACTATGGTATACTGAAGTATAATTACAAGCATTCCATAAGTGTCAAAGGCTTTTATTGACAATTACATTAAGTTTATGCAAAGAGTCAATATTTGCAGTGTTGACCCTTCTTTTTCAAGACCTCTGCAATCCGCCCTGGCATGCTGTCAATTAACTTCTGGACCACATCCTGACTGATGGCAGCCCATTCTTGCATAATCAATGCTTGGAGTTTGTCAGTATTTGTGGGTTTTTGTTTGTCCACCTGCCTCTTGAGGATTGACCACAAGTTCTCAATGGGATTAAGGTCTGAGGAGTTTCCTGGCCATGGACCCAAAATGTCGATGTTTTGTTCCCAGAGCCACTTAGTTATCACTTTTGCCTTATGGCAAGGTGCTCCATCATGCTGAAAAAGACATCGTTCGTCACCAAACTGTTCTTGGATGGTTGGGAGAAGTTACTCTCGGAGGATGTGGTGGTACCATTCTTTATTCATGGCTGTGTTCTTAGGCAAAATTGTGAGTGAGCCCACTCCCTTGGCTGAGAAGCAACCCCACACAGGAATGGTCTCAGGATGGTTTACTGTTGGCATGACACAGGACTGATGGTAGCGCTCACCTTGTCTTCCATCAGGTCTCTCAGTCAACACTGGCACGCATCCTGAAAAGACATCAGGTTCAAATGAAACAACTTTATCGAGTGCCTTTTGAGCGGAATTCAGAGAGGGGTCAAATGGCTGCGGCATGAGTATGTGGAGGTTTGTATTGTTCACTTTAGCACTGTGATGTTGCATACTGCACACATGACCTTTTTACATTGACTGTATACTAGACCTATCCTGAACTACGCAATCTTGTCTTTCACTGTATTTCAGAGAGTTTTGCAGATGGATGATGAGGAAATCCTGCATGAATTCATATATATTGATGAGGCAGGGTTCAACCTCACAAAAGCAAGAAGGAGAGGCAGAAATATCATTGGCCACAGGGCTATAATCAATGTCCCAGGGCAACGTGGGGGTAACATCACTCTTTGCGCTGCCATTTCACAGCATGGGGTTCTCCTCCGTCATGCCAAAATGGGCCCTTATAACACACCTCACATTCTCTCATTTTTGGACCGATTGCACCACATCGTCACAGCAGGTAATGAAATGCACCAGATGCAATACACTGTCATCTGGGACAATGTGTCATTCCACCGCTCTGCTTTGGTCCAGAACTGGTTTCAAAACCATCCACAGTTGACAGTACTATACCTTCCACCATACTCTCAGTTTCTAAACCCTATCGAATAGTTTTTCTCTGCATGGCGGTGGAAGGTTTACGATCTCCAGCCCCAGGCTCAGGTACCACTCATTCAGGCCATGGAGGACGCCTGTGACCAAGTCGACGCCGCAGCTGTGCAAGGATGGATTCGACATTCAAGACGGTTCTTCCCGCGTTGTCTTGCTAATGAGGATATTGCTTGTGATGTTGATGAAATTCTCTGGCCAGATCCAGCTAGGCGAAGAGATAATGTATAGTATGTTTACTGTAGTATTTTCTGTACAATATTGACAGTTTTTTTCAGATTATTTTTTATGTTTGTTGTTGTTGTTATTTACTGTAATTGTAACCTGTACTGGATACAGTATTTTACGTTTGTCTGTTGTTTGCTGAGCTAACAGTGTTATGCACACTACTGTAGTAGCATGAAAACTGGGACATGTTTTGTTGTGATTCTCCATGTTGACATGTTGACTGATTTGGGTATATGGAGAGAAATAAATGATTGTTTCCTCAGTCTGCAGCATTGGTCTTGTGTAGTGTTTGTATAGTTGCACTTTCTCTGTGTACCTCATTTACAGTACTCTAATCACTGAGAATTAGACTTGCTAAAACTGTTTTAGATTAGCAACAGCAGTGTGTAACTGGTTCAAAAAGATTGAAGTCATATGAAATGTGTGTGTTTCGTATGGTAACAAAATTGTGTTTTAATGAAGTCGTGTATAGTTTTGACAAAAGTGTTCCATTTTGCAAATGATCTGAAGTGTTGTGCTACTTTGGTGTAGGGTTGTGCTAATTGTGTGTAGTGTTTTGACAAACTGGGCCCTGTTTTCAAAATTGTGCTTAAACAATTGAAAAAAGCTTTAACACTTACAATGCCAGGGTTGTGGGTTCAATTCCCACGGGGGACCAGTATGGGAAAATAGTATGAAAATGTATGCACTCACTACTGTAAGTCACTCTGGATAAGAGCATCTGATAAATGACTTAAATGTAAAACTGTTGTTGAGTTTGCAAAAAAGGCATTTCACAGTACTTGTGACATTAAAACTTGAAACTTTTCAGAACGTTCATTATCACTGAATGTTGAGGTCTCAGAATGTTCACTATTGCTGAATATTGAATTGTCAGAACGTTCACTATTGCTGAATGTTGAGGTGTCAGAATGTTCACTATTGCTGAATGTTGAGGTGTTAGAATGTTCACTATTGCTGAATGTTGAGGTGTCAGAATGTTCACTATTGCTGAATGTTGAGGTGTCAGAATGTTCACTATCGCTGAATGTTGAGGTGTCAGAATGTTCACTATCGCTGAATGTTGAGGTGTCAGAATGTTCACTATCGCTGAATGTTGAGGTGTCAGAATGTTCACTATCGCTGAATGTTGAGGTGTCCGAATGTTTACTATCGCTGAATGTTGAGGTGTCAGAATGTTCACTATCGCTGAATGTTGATGTGTCAGAATGTTTACTATCGCTGAATGTTGAGGTGTCAGAATGTTCACTCTCGCAGAATGTTCTTTCAGTTCTCCGAAGTACGATTAGAGGTCACCTTGTTTTGATGTGTGTGTGTGTGAGTAGTCCCGTGTAGCTCATTTGATAGAGCATGGCATTTGCAACGCCAGGGTTGTGGGTTCGTTTCCCACGGGGGACCAGTATGAAAAAATTAAATAATGTATGCACTCACTAACTGTAAGTCGCTCTGGATAAGAGCGTCTGCTAAATGACTAAAGTGTGTGTGTGTCAGAGGCTAGGAGTGTGTTTGAGAGAACGCCATTGTGTTGCTTTTGTGTGTGAGTGAGGCTTTTAAACTTAGTCAGCACATTCAGAGGACACCACACAATCATAGCCAGTGAATCTCTGACAGCTCTATCCAATGTAAACAACCTGTACGCTCAAAGTGGCCATTTAGCTTGTCACACTAACTCAGTGTGTGTGTGTGTGTGTGTGTGTGTGTGTGTGTGTGTGTGTGTGTGTGTGTGTGTGTGTGTGTGTGTGTCTGCGTGCGTGCGTGTGAATGCGTATGCGTGCATGCTTTTCCATATGTGTGTGTGGCTATTTAGCCTGTCATGCTAACTTGGTGATTTACTAGTACAGTGTTAGTACTGCTGTTCCACACCGTGATGTAGTGTGTGTATTGTGGCTCTTGGGAGGGGAGTGAGATGAGAGGTGGAAGTGCTCTCCATTACATCTCTGAGACAAAGAGAGATGGAGATGGAATTAAACACAATAATGGTTTGGATAAGGATTGAGATGTAGAAATGTCAATACAACTGATTCCCTAAAGAGAGAGAGAGAGAGAGAGAGAGAGAGAGAGAAGAGAGAGAGAGAGAGAGAGAGAGAGAGAGAGAGAGAGAGAGAGAGAGAGAGAGAGAGAGCGAGAGAGAGAGAGAGAGAGAGAGAGAGAGAGAGAGAGAGAAATACACTAGCATTCCTTGTTGAGCTACTTTGTCAAGGCTGTATGTGTGTGTGTGTGTGTGTGTGTGTGTGTGTGTGTGTGTGTGTGTGTGTGTGTGTGTGTGTGTGTGTGTGTGTGTGTGTGTGTGTGTGTGTGTGTGTGTGTGTGTGTGTGTGTGTGTGTGTGTGTATGTCAGTGCGCATCAGTATCACCGGCTGGTGTAGGTCTCAGGGCGATGAGGCTGTATTTAGAAATCATTTCAAGAAGAGGAAGTATTACCCCAAGGGTAAGGACAGTACACATGGGACTGTGCACAACAATTTATCATTTATCACAGTTTGACTTCACAATTTGACATTTGTCCATGTTTTTCCAGACGTCTATGGTAGAAGTCAAGGTAAATGTTTTTGTTTTTTTATGTTTAAGCTGAAACACTGTTACCTACTGTAACTCCGCAAACATGAAACCAAAAACACTGGTGTCTGGCTGGGGGTTTCACGTCTCGTTAAGGGTTAAAGTTTGGGAAAGGCTTAAAATAGGGTTAAGTTTAGGAATTAATTCCAAGTGGTTAAGTTAAGGGTTAAGCTTTGGGATAGGGTTAAAATAGGGTTAAGTTTAGGAATTAATTCCAAGTGGTTAAGTTAAGGGTTAAGCTTTGGGATAGGGTTAAAATAGGGTTAAGTTTAGGAATTAATTCCAAGTGGTTAAGTTAAGGGTTAAAGTTTGGGAAAGGCTTAAAAAACAAAAACAAAAAACGATTGCCTAGCACTGGGATTAAACAAGAAACCCTTGGCGACAGAGCACGGCTTTATGCCCATCCACCTTCCCAGCCCACAATGCACTAGCAAGACGCCCATTAAATCGCTGGGGGTCAATGACCTGTCCCATACACACAGCACTATTGGTGTAACAGTGACCATGAATCTGATACCTGTGTTACAACCAGAGTAACCACTCTACTAAAAATCACTCCTTCCTCACAGGGGAGAAAAATGCCTGTCCAAATTTGCTCCATTCATTAAATTCACCATTTGACCAACACCAATCTATTTTTGTGACTACCTGGACCTACCATTTCATTTTGAAGTATTGAAACCAAACCAAATGATTTGAATGAAAAGTAGGTGAATAAACAACATGGTAAGGTGACTGTAAATATGTTGTATTAAACAGCATGTAAACACTAAATAGGTCAGGAGCCAGACAGAAGGAACCAAAATGAATTATTTAGGCTATATTATTAGCCTATTATTAGCCTATTATTAGCCTATTATTTCAAGGCTATAGCCTACAAAGATATACATTGTGAAGCATTTGGAAGTGTGACACACTAGGCTGGCAAGAACATTAAGCGGTCAGCATTTAAACAACATTTTGTTGTATTAAATCATTATAGTCTATAAATTGTGCATATAGGCTGTGACTTACTTACAATTAAATACAAATTAAACAGAAAATGCCTTATTAGGCTCAGTCTACAGGGCCTTTGAATTCACTTTTAGAAACACGAGTTTGGTCTGTGGCTTCAGGCTCATGCGATGGTGCCTGGAGAGCAGGCCAGCAGCAGAGAATACCCTTTCAGCACTGGCAGAGCCATTGAGGATGCTAAACACCCTTCTGGCCACTCTTGCCAGGCTGGGCAGGGAAAGCTCCTTCAATTAGGTAATATGTCAGGCCTATTGGGCCAAAATCAATGATAGCCTATTGTATAGATATACATTTTAATAGATCTGATGTTTAGTTTATAAATATTTTGCTACAATGACACACTTAGCTAGCTACCCACCTCATTCCTTTCTGTTAGCATGTGCACGTACTAGTAAGTACACCATTATGCTTTTGGGATACGTGTCTTTTCAGATCCCAAAGTGATTCTTTAGTTGTGGACACTACATCACCACACTCCCTCTCTTGCTCTTGGTCCTCCTCATCTTTGTAAGTCACCTTGATTATGAACCTGTGTGTTTGATCAGTTTCTTAATGAAATTTTTTACTGAACTCCCTGACAGTAGCTAAAGCAAGGGGCTATAGCAGCACAGAAGTAGACTACAAATGCATGCTGGGCCGGGCATGCCCTGAGCTCGTGAAGTGAGCGCTACTGGAGCAAAATTGGAGAGGGGCGAGCACACCGACACTCGTTCTGCACTCAAATTGGGCACGTTCTGCTCCTCACTCCGCTCCAGCTCAGCTCACATACTCTGATTACAACAGAGAGAGCGAGGGGGGGGGGGGTTACTTGGCTGTAGAGAAAGATAGAGAAACTAGGTACCATAGAGGCAGAACTAGAGACAGTCACCCAGAGAAGATAGATTGTACTGTGTATATGTGACCGACCGCCTTGATTCGGTCTTATGCATGATCTTTTTTTATTTTTTTTACAATGGATAAAAGCAGAGACACAGAGCTACAAAATGGTATATCATACACTGCATTTGAGGAACAATGGGAAAGTACACTACCGGTCAAACACCTACTCATTCCAGGGTTTTTCTTTATTTTTACTATTTCTACATTGTAGAATAATAGTGAAGACATCAAAACTATGAAATAACCCATATGGAATCATGTAGTAACCAAAAAAGTGTTACACAAATCAAAGACTAGATTTTAGATTCTTCAAAGTAGCCACCCTTTGCCTTGATGACAGCTTTGCACACTTTTGGCATTCTCTCAACCAGCTTCATGAGGTAGTCACCTGGAATGCATTTAAATTAACAGGTTTGCCTTGTTAAAAGTTAATTTGTGGAATTTATTTCCTTCTTAATATGTTTGAGCCAGTCAGTTGTATTGTGACAAGGTAGGAGGGTATACAGAAGATAGTCCTATTTGGTAAAAGACCAAGTCCATATTATGGTAAGAACAGCTCAAATAATCAAAGAGAAACGACAGTCCATCATTAATTTAAGACATGAAGGTCAGTCAATACGGAACATTTCAAGAACTTTTAAAGTTTCTTCAAGTGCAGTTGCAAAATCATCAAGCGCTATGATGACACTGGTTCTCATGAGGACCGCCACAGGAATGGAAGACCCAGAGCTACCTCTGCTGCAGTGAATAAGTTCATTAGAGTTACCAGACTCTGAAATTGCAGCCCAAGTAACAGACACATCTCAACATCAACTGTTCAGTGGAGACTGTGTGAATCAGGATGTCATGGTTGAATTGCTGCAAAGAAACCACTACTAAAGGACACCAATAAGAAGAAGAGACTTGCTTGGGCCAAGAAACACGAGCAATGGACATTAGACCGGTGGAAATTTGTCCTTTGGTCTGGAGTCCAAATTTGAGATTTTTGGTTCCAACCTCCGTGTCGGTGTGGGTGAACGGATGATCTCCGCATGTGTATTTCCCACTGTAAAGCATTGAGGAGGAGGTGTTATGGTGTGGGGGTACTTTGCTGGTGACACTGTCTGTGATTTATTTAGAATTCAAGGCACACTTAACCAGCATGGCTACCACAGCATTCTGCAGCGATACGCCATCCCATCTGGTTTTGACTTAGTGGGACTATCATTTGTTTTTCAACAGGACAATGACCCAACACACCTCCAGGCTGTGTAAGGGCTATTTTACCAAGAAGGAGAGTGTTGGAGTGCTGCATCAGATGACCTGGCCTCCACAATCCCCCGACCTCAACACAATTGAGATGGTTTGGGATGAGTCGGACCGCATAGTGAAGGAAAAGCAGCCAACAAGTACTCAGCATATGTGGTTACTCCTTCAAGACTGTTGAAAAAGTATTCCAGGTGAAGCTGGTTGAGAGAATGCCAAGAGTGTGCAAAGCTGTCATGAAGTCAAAGGGTGGCTATTTGAAGAATCTCAAATATAAAATATATACTTTTTAGGTTACTACATGATCCCATATGTGTTATTTCATAGTTGTGACGTCTTCACTATTATTCTACAATGTAGAAAATAGTTTTAAAAAATAAAGAAATACCCTTGAATGAGTAGGTGTTCTAAAACTTTTGACCGGTAGTGTAATTCTGCTTTGAAAGTTGATCAACTTGTAAGCTCACTTTTGAGAAAATGGCCTTCGAATGTTTTGTAACCTACTGGAGAGCTCTTCTTTGTCTACACCCATTCAGCATCGTTCACACCCTCTTAAGCTTTAGCCCCACCCATCTCTTTAAGGGTTGATCCGAGTGTTCTGTCCTAACAACAGCAGTCAAGCACCCAAACTAACTGGCTAACGTTGGCTAGCTTGCTAGCTCCTTCCAGACACAAGTGAGAGAACAGCTCACTGACCATTTTACTCGCCCTAGCAGAGCTGGTTAGGGTGTTTTTATGTTATCCAGAGCGTTGGTGACTGCAACTGTGCTGCAGACAACAATTTACGCATTTTTGCCAACGTTTACTGACACCGGCCATATTCAACAGGTGTTGAGCGTTCGTCAATTCGTCAGTTATTCTGCGTTCTGGCACACTCAGACGAGAGTGCTCTGAAATCGGAGTAGATAGCCAGAGCGGATTTACCAGCTACGTCTATCAACAGTTGTCGCAGTGACTTTCTGTTGAAATGGTTACATGCATAGTGGAGTATTTTGTTAAGACATGTAGCTCGCTAGCTAGGTAAACAATTAACCATAATCCCAACTCATGATGTTACTACCCTGCATGAATCTGCAGATAGCTAACCAACCAGGTTCGATGTTAGCTAGCTAACATTAGGCTATAACAATCAAAGCAAATGACTCTGAGATACAAATAATAAGACCATACATGTAACATTAGCTAGCGAGCCAGCCAGCTAACATTAGCTAGATACCTAACAGTACACTAACTTGAAATAAAACAACTTTCTGTCAAAATTAGAAACGTGTAATATCTGAAAATGTAGCTAGGTAGACTATCTTACCCGTATACATCATGGTTGGACGCTACTCTCTGTCACAGATGCTATTTTAATTTGAAGATGTAATCCGGAGCGTATCCTTATTCTATTCCTCCTCTGTTCCTCTGGTGATGTAGAGGTTAACCCAGGCCCTGTAGCCCCCAGTATCACTCCTACTCCCCAGGCGCTATCATTTGTTGACTTCTGTAACCTCAAAAGCCTTGGTTTCTTGCATGTTAACATCAGAAGCCTCCTCCATAAGTTTGAGTTATTCACTGCGTTAGCACACTCCGTCAACCCTGATATTCTAGCAGTGACTGAATCCTGGCTTAGGAAGGCCACCAAAGATTCAGAAATGTCCATTCCTAACTACAACATTTTCCATCTAGATAGAACTGCCAAAGGGGACGGAGTTGCAATCTACTGTAGAGATAGCCTGCAGAGCTCTATCATACTATCCAGGTCTGTACCCAAACAGTTTGAGCTTCTACTTCTAAAAATCCACCTTTCCAGAAATAAGTCTCTCACTGTTGCCGCTTGCTACAGACCCCCCTCAGCCCCCAGTTGTGCCCTGGACACCATTTGTGAATTGCTTGCCCCCCATCTATCCTCAGAGTTTGTACTGCTTGGTGACCTAAACTGGAATATGCTTAACACCCTGGCCGTCCTACAATCTAAACTAGATGCCCTCAATCTCACACAAATTATCAAGGAACCTACCAGGTACAACCCTAAATCCGTTAACATGGGCACCCTCATAGATATCATCCTGACTAATTTACCCTCTAAATACACCTCTGCTGTCTTCAACTAGGATCTCAGCGGTCACTGCCTCATTGCCTGCATCCGTAATGGGTCCGCGGTCATACGACCACCCCTCATCACTGTCAAACGCTCCCTAAAACACTTCAGCGAACAGGACTTTCTAATTGACCTGGCCCGGGTATCCTGGATGGATATTGACCTCATTCCGTTAGTAGAGGATGCCTGGTTGTTCTTTAAAAGTGCTTTCCTCTCCATCTTAAATAAGCATGCCCCATTCAAAAAAAATCAGAACTAAGAACAGATAAAGCCCCTTGTTCACCCCAGTTTTGACTGCCCTTGACCAGCACAAAAACATCCTGTGGCGTACTGCATTAGCATCGAACAGCCCCCGCGACATGCAACTTTTCAGGGAAGTCAGGAACCAATATAGACAATCAGTTAGGAAAGCAAAGGCTAGCTTTCAAACAGAAATTTGCATCCTGTAGCACTAACTCCAAAAAGTTTTGGGACACTGTAAAGTCCATGGACTCAGTTGGTAGAGCATGGCGCTTGCAACGCTAGGGTTGTGGGTTTGTTTCCCACGGGGGGGCAGTATGAAAATGTATGCAATCACTAACTGTAAGTCGCTCTGGATAAGAGCATCTCCTAAATGACTAAAATGTCAAATGTAATGGACAATAAGAGCACCTCCTCCCAGCTGCCCACTGCACTGAGGCTAGGAAACACTGTCACTACCGATAAATCTATGATAATCGAAAATTTCAACAAGCATTTTGCTATGGCTGGCCATGCTTTTGACCTGGCTACCCCTACCCCGGCCACCAGCTCTGCACCCTCCGCTGCAACTTGCCCATGCCCCTCCCACTTCTCCACCCAAATTAAGATAGCTGATGTTCTGAAAGAGCTGCAAAATCTGGACCCCTACAAATCAGCTGGGCTAGACAATCCGGACCCTTTCTTTCTAAAATGTGCAGCCGAAATTGTCACAACCCCTATTACTAGCCTGTTCAACCTCTCTTTTGTATCGTCTGAGATCTCCAGAGATTGGAAAGCTGCTGCAGTCATCCCCCTCTTCAAAGGGGGTGACACTCTAGATCTAAACTGTTACAGACCTATATCCATCCTGCCCTTCGAAAGTATTTGAAAGCCAAGTTAACAAACAGATCACCGACCATTTCGAATCCCACCGTACCTTCTCCGCTATGCAATCTGGTTTCAGAGCTGGTCATGGGTGCACCTCAGCCACGCTCAAGGTCCTAAACGATATTATAACCGCGATCGATAAAAGACAGTACTGTGCAGCCGTCTTCATCAACCTGGCCAAGGCTTTCGACTCCGTCAATCACCGCATTCTTATTGGCAGACTAAATAGCCTTGGTTTCTCAAATGACTGCCTCGCCTGCTTCACCAACTACTTCTCAGATAGAGTTCAATGTGTCAAATTGGAGGGCCTGTTCTCTGGACCTCTGGCAGTCTCTATGGGGGTGCCACGGGGTTCAATTCTCGGGCCGACTCTATTCTCTGTGTATATCAATGATGTCGCTCTTGCTGCTGGTGACTCTCAGATCCACCTCTACGCAGACAACACCATTTTGTATACATCTGGCCCTTCATTGGACACTGTGTTAACAAACTTCCAAAGGAGCTCCTTCCGTAGCCTCCAACTGCTCTTAAATGTAAGTAAAACTAAATGCATGCTCTTCAATCGAACGCTGCTTGCACCCGCCCGCCCGACTAGAATCACTACTCTTGGCGGGTCTGACTTAGAATATGTGGACAACTACAAATACCTAGGTGTCTGGTTAGACCATAAACTCTCCTTCCAGACTCATATGAAGCATCTCCAATCCAAAGTTAAATCTAGAATCAGCTTCCTATTTCGCAACAAAGCCTCCTTCACTCATGCTGCTAAACATGCCCTCGTAAAATGGATTATCCTACCGATCCTTGACTTCGGCGATGTCATTTACAAAATAGCCTCCAACACTCTACTCAGCAAATTGGATGTAGTCTATCACAGTGCCATCCGTTTTGTCACCAAAGTCCCATATATTACCCACTATTGTGACCTGTACGCTCTCGTTGGCTGGCCCTCACTACATATTCGTTGCCAAACCCGCTGGCTCCAGGTCATCTATAAATCACTGCTAGGCAAATCCCCGCCTTATCTTAGCTCATTGGTCACCATAGCAACACCCACACGTAGTCTGCGCTCCAGCAGGTATATCTCACTGATCATCCCCAAAGCCAACACCTCCTTTGGCCGCCATTCCTTCCAGTTCTCTGCTGCCAATGACTGGAACGAACTGCAAAAATCTCTGAAGCTGGAGACTCTTATCTCCCTCACTAACTTTAAGCATCAGTTGTCAGAGCAGCTTACCGATCACTGCACCTGTACACAGCCCATCTGTAATTAGCCCACCCAACTACCTCATCCCAATATTGTTATTTTTTTTGCTTATTTGCACCCCAGTATCTCTATATATATTTGCACATCATCAGCGAGAGAGAAAGAGAGAGAGAGAGAGAGAGAGAGAGAGAGAGAGAGAGAGAGAGAGAGAGAGAGAGACATGTTCCGTTGCCAATAGGATCAACTGAAAAACACTCGAGAGCCTAGTTATTATGTACTATGCTTTTCATCTCATTGATCTCATTGATGTCATTGATCTCATTGTGCTGAGAAGTGACTCTTTAACACAAACACACATGCACACGAAATACACACACGTGCAGGCAAATACACACAGACGCAAACACAAACACACACACACACACACACAAATATACTGAGTGTACAAAACATTAGGAACACCTTCCTAATATTGAGTTGCACCTAGGGCTGTTGCGGTGACCGTATTACTGCCACACCGGCGGTCACGAGTCATGAAGGCAGTCAAATTCCACATGACCGTTTAGTCACGTTAACTAGGCTTCTCCAAGTTCTGATGCTGCTGCTGGTCATTAGTAGCCTACCAAACTTTCTAACTGCCTGGTACTCAGCAATCTATTGTCCCTCTAATCATTTACATTTACATTTACATTTTAGTCATTTAGCAGACGCTCTTATCCAGAGCGACTTACACTCTGACATCAATGCAAATGTAATCGAAAATCGAATCAAACACTTAATGAGAGCCGATGAGCTAGAGGTTGCTAGAGGTTGTCCTCCCGAGTGGCGCAGTGGTCTAAGGCACTGCATCGCAGTGCTAGCTGTGCCACTAGAGATCCTGGTTCGAATCCAGGCTCTGTCGTAGCCGGCCGCGACCGGGAGACCATGGGGCGGCGCACAATTGGCCCAGCGTCGTCCAGGGTAGGGGAGGGAATGGCCGGCAGGGATGTAGAGCATGGCATTTGCAACGCCAGGGTTGTGGGTTCGATTCCAGTATGAAAAATTAATAAAAATGTATGCGCTCACTAACTGTAAGTCGCTCTGGATAAGAGTGTCTGCTAAATGACGTAAAATGTAAAATGTTGCGCTATGAAATTGTGTGAGAGAACAGAGTGATGGCTGCTACTAAAAAGAGGAGTGTCCAATCAGATTTCTATAGGCTAGGCCTACTGTATTTACAACAGGAGTATAGCCTACCTGGCTGGCATGAAAAGAAACCATGGGAAAAGTGTCCGGTGCTAGCTGTGCCACTAGAGATCCTGGTTCAAATCCAGGCTCTGTCGATGCCGGCCACGACTGGGAGACCCATGGGGCGGCGCACAATTGGCCCAGGGTAGGGGAGGGAATGGCCGGCAGGGATGTAGCTCAGTTGGTAGAGCGTGGTGTTTGCAATGCCAGGGTTGTGGGTTCGATTCCCACGGGGGTATAAAAAAATAATGAATGCACTCACTAACTCTAAGTCGCTCTGGATAAGAGCATCTGCTAAATGATGTTAATGTAAATATGTGTCCTCCATTCGCTATTTAAGTGCATAGATGACATGGTTTTTTTCCCGCTGCACCTGTTTCGATAAAGGTGCATGATAATGATCCATTCTAATTTCACACATATATTATTTAGTATATGTAAAGGCAAGATTAAATCAAGAATAGTCTGATGGGTGACAATGTTAGCTTATCACTTGTGAATTATATATTATCACTTGTGAATGATGCCCAGCATAAGAAACAACGCCTTTTTTCTTGTTACTTTTTCTAATCATAGTCACACACCTCATGTAGCCTAGCCATAGGCCTATATGTTTTGATAAGGTTTGTAAAGTGGCCAAAGAACTTCTTAAAATTAAGCACATTAATCTGCTTTACAAGGGGTGTAGAGCCTAACTGGCATACATAAGCAGCACGTGGGTTTCAAGTTTGGGGAAGATAATCTTCACCATAAAAATGCACCTTTATAATAAAAGCATTACATGCATAATTCAATGTGCGGTCACTTTTGATAATGGTGTTTTCCCGCTAATGGAACATTGGTGCTTCTAGCCTACTGCCATGTGCGCATTGCTGCGCTTATAATGTGATGAAATAGCCGAATATTTTATCAACATTTTAAGCTAAACGTTCTGATCTGTTGCGCCAGCCACATTGCATAAAAAAGGTTTTTTGATGCTAGTGGTTGAATTCATTTGGGATCTATCGCATCCCACAACTGTCCCAGACTATGTTTGGAATATTTATCTCTCGCACAGAATAGAATAGGTCAATTTTTGTACTATGGGGGATAGTAGATTGACATAGGCTAGTGCTTTTGCTGTTCGTTAGGCCTACTCATCTTGTTGGCTGACGAAAAGTAAATGTGGACAGTTCTTCCAATATCTTCAATGTGCACCTCGGAATTGGATAAGGACGCACGCAGTTGCTTCCCCGATGTGTCTGTCGTCACTTGTAGCCTGTGAGAAAGTCCCGATCATGTGATGGAGAGCCATGTCACAGCGCTCAGTACTCATGGAGAAGGGCACAACGGCCACTGACCGCAAAAGGCATGGATTCTTTTAGGGTGCATTACAGCCACACAAAGGGGATGCCACCGTGAAATTCGAGGCATTATCAAGTGCTTGTCAAATTGTGAATGAGTGACTGATGGCGTGTGTACAGCATGCGCTAAAAAACAAAGCAGAGCTCATGCCTTTTAAGCGACTTTTTCCAAATCATCATTAGAGTCGCATCATGCAGCCTTACAATGTATTAGAATACAAAACATATAGCCCAACTTTTGTAGAACAGCTAAAGTTACATGAATAACTCTAAATTAAGCATATAGGAATACATATTATTTGTTAACCGCTCAACACAGAATAGCTGCATGTGCGCAATCCCTCAAATCGTAACGAGAAAATATCCTTTCTATTTTATTCAGCTATGTTCAGTTTTATTCTTCATACTATAAAATAATGCCACGGAATTCTAAGCAAATCTTGTCTGCTAAATGAACTAGTGTAGCCCACAGCCATTTGGCATAGCCAGAAAAGGACCTAACATAAGAACAACTCAGAGTATGCTATTCAGTTTTTCTGAAATATAGTACATTGTCTTCATATCATGCTTTTCTAGACCTGTCTAAAATAAATAATGGATTTATTGTGAAGGTGTAGGCTATATTACATGGATTTATTTGACTTTTTTAAATGTAGATGTTCCAAAGGTCTGCATTAGTGGCTTGTAGGCTATGTGTGGAAGGCAGGAGATGCTAAATGTGTTTATGTTAATTTACAGTCAATTACCGTGAGACCGACAGTTATTTGCTTGACAATGCCTGGCTGACTAAATTTCGTGACCGCCACAGCCCTAGTAGAACCCCCCTCCCCTCCTTTTGACCTCAGAACAGCCTCAATTCGTCGGGGCATGGATTGTACAAGGTGTTGAAAGCGTTCTACAGGGATGCTGGCCCATGTTGACTCCAATTCTTCCCAGTTGTGTCAAGTTGGCTGGATGTCCTTTGGGTGGTGGACCATTCTTGATCCACACAGGACACTGTTGAGTGTGAAAAACCCAGCAGAGTTGCAGTTCTTGACCATTGCGCCTGGCAGCTACTACCATACCCCATTCAAATGTACTTAAATATTTTGTCTTGCCCATTCACCCTCTGAATGGCACACATACACAATCCATGTCTCACTTGTCTTAAGGCTTAAAAATCCTTCTTTAACCTGTCTCCTCCCCTTCATCTACACTGATTGAAGTGGATTTAACAGCTGACATCAATAAGGGATCATAGCTTTCACCTGGATTGACCTGGTCAGTCTATGTCATGGAAAGAACAGGTGTTCCTAATGTTTTGTTCACTCAGTGTATGTGACTGCATTGCGACACTAAGATAAACATTTGCTATTGTCCCTCTAACAACACCCTTGGTATATCTCACACACACACACACACACACACACACACACACACACACACACACACACACACACACACACACACACACACACACAGACACACACACAGACACAGACACACACACACACACACTCACACACACACACACCCTCACCTTTGTCAACGATTCTACTTGATACATTGCCTGCCTTGTAGGAATTTGCATACCATGCAGACTAAAAGAAGATCTCTCTTTCTGTCTTGTAAATGTGGGTGGCTAGACTCATCATTCATGATTAACTATAGGACTGGGTTCCATTCCATTATTAACTACAGGACTGGGTTACATTCCATCATTAACTATAGGACTGGGTTCCATTCCATTATTAACTACAGGACTGGGTTACATTCCATCATTAACTATAGGACTGGGTTACATTCCATCATTAACTATAGGACTGGGTTCCATTCCATTATTAACTACAGGACTGGGTTCCATTCCATCATTAACTATAGGACTGGGTTCCATTCCATCATTAACTATAGGACTGGGTTCCATTACATCATTACCTACAGGACTGGGTTCCATTACATCATTAACTACAGGACTGTGTCCCATTACATCATTAACTATATGACTGGGTTCCATTACATCATTACCTACAGGACTGGGTTCCATTACATCATTAACTACAGGACTGTGTCCCATTACATCATTAACTATATGACTGGGTTCCATTACATCATTACCTACAGGACTGGGTTCCATTACATCATTAACTACAGGACTGTGTCCCATTACATAATTAACTAAAGAACTGAGTTTCATTCCATCATTAACTACAGGACTGGGTTTCATTCTATCATTAACAACAGGACTGGGTTCCATTCTATCATTAACTACAGGACTGGGTTCCATTCTATCATTAACTACATGACTGGCTTCCATTCTATCATTAACTACATGACTGGCTTCCATTCTATCATTAACTACAGGACTGGGTTTCATTCTATCATTAACAACAGGACTGGGTTCCATTCTATCATTAACTACAGGACTGGGTTCCATTCTATCATTAACTACATGACTGGCTTCCATTCTATCATTAACTACATGACTGGCTTCCATTCTATCATTAACTACAGGACTGGGTTTCATTATATCATTAACTACAGGACTGGGTTTCATTCTATCATTAACTACAGGACTGGGTTTCATTATATCATTAACTACAGGACTGGGTTTCATTCTATCATTAACTACAGGACTGGGTTTCATTATATCATTAACTACAGGACTGGGTTTCATTCTATCATTAACTACAGGACTGGGTTTCATTCTATCATTAACTACATGACTGGGTATCATTCTATCATTAACTACAGGACTGGGTTTCATTCTATCATTCACGTCAAGGCTGGGTTTCATCCCATCATTAACATTTTTACATTTACATTTTAGTCATTTAGCAGACGCTCTTATCCAGAGCGACTTACAGTTAGTGCATACATTATTTTTTTATTTTTCATACGAACCCACAACCCTGGCGTTGCAAACGCCATGCTCTACCAACTGAGCTACATCCCTGCCGGCCATTCCCTCCCCTACCCTGGACCATGCTGGGCCAATTGTGCGCCGCCCCATATGACTGCGTTTCATTTCATCATTAACTACAGGACTGGGTTTCATTCCCTCATTAACTACGACACTGGGTTTCATTCCATCATTAACTATAGGACTGGGTTTCATTTCATCATTAACTACAGGGCTGGGATTCATTCCATCATTAACTGCAGTACTGAGTTTCATTCCATCTTTAATTATAGAACTGGGTTTCCTTCCATCATTAACTATAGGACTGGGTTTCATTCCATCAATAACTACAGGACTGAGTTTCATTCCATTCCATCCTCTGTAGCTCAATTGGTAGAGCATGGCACGTGTAATACCAGGGTAGTGGGTTCCATCCCCAGGACCACCCATACGTGAAAATGTATGCACACATGACTGTAAGTCGCTTTGGATAAAAGTGTCTGCTAAATGGCATATTATTAACTATAGGACTGGGTTTCATTCCATCATTAACTACAGGACTGGGTTTCATTCCATCCTTAACCATAGGGCTGGGTTTCATTCCATCCTTAACCATAGGGCTGGGTTTCATTCCATCCTTAACCATAGGGCTGGGTTTCATTCCATCCTTAACCATAGGGCTGGATTCTATTCCATCGTTAACTACATTTACATTTACATCATTTAGCAGACGCTCTTATCAAGAGTGACTTACAAATTGGTGCATTTACTTATGATAGCAAGTGGGACAACCACTTTTTTTATTTTTTACTTTATGGGGGGGGTAGAAGGATGACTTTATACTATTCCAGGTATTCTTTAAAGAGGTAGGGTTTCAAGTGTCTCCAGAAGGTGGTCAGTGACTTCGCTGTCCTGGCGTCGTGGGGGAGCTTGTTCCACCATTGGGGTGCCAGAGCAGCAAATAGCTTTGACTGGGCTGAGCGGGAACTGTGCTTTTATAGAGGTAGGGGAGCTAGCAGGCCAGAGGTGGATGAACGTAGTGCCCTCATTTGGGTGTAGGGTCTGATCAGAGCCTGAAGGTAAGGAGGTGCCGTTCCCCTCACAGCTCCGTAGGCAAGCACCATGGTATTGTAGTAGATGCGAGCCTCAACTGGAAGCCAGTGGAGTGTGCAGAGGAGCGGGGTGACATGAGAGAACTTGGGAAGGTCGAACACCAGACGGGCTGCGGCGTTCTGGATAAGTTGTAGGGGTTTAATGGCACAGGCAGTGAGCCCAGCCAACAGTGAGTTGCAGTAATCCAGACGGGAGATGACAAGTGCCTGGATTAGGACCTGTGCCGCTTTCTGTGTAAGGTAGGGTCGTACTCTACAAATGTTGTAGAGCATGAACCTGCAGGATCGGGTCACCGCTTTGATGTTAGCGGAGAACGACAGGGTGTTGTCCAGGGTCATGCCAAGGCTCTAAGCACTCTGGGAGGAGGACACAATGGAGTTGTCAACCGTGATGGCGAGATCATGGAGCGGGCAGTCCTTCCCCGGGAGGAAGAGCAGCTTCGTCTTGCCGAGGTTCAGCTTGAGGTGGTGATCCGACATCCACACTGATATGTCTGCCAGACATGCAGAGATGTGATTCGCCACCTGGTTATCAGAAGGGGGTAAGGAGAAAATTAATTGTTTGTCGTCTGCATAGCAATGATAGGAGAGACCATGTGAGGATTTGACAGAGCCAAGTGACTTGGTGTATAGAGAGAATAGGAGAGGGCCTAGAACTGAGCCCAGGGGGACACCACTGGTGAGAGCATGTGGTGCGGAGACAGATTCTCGCCACGCCACCTGGTAGGAGCGACCTGTCAGGTAGGACTCAATCCAAGAGTGAGCAGCGCCAGAGATGCCCAACTCGGAGAGGGTGGAGAGGAGGATCTGATGGTTCACAGTATCAAAGGCAGCGGATAGGTCTAGAAGGATAAGAGCAGAGGAGAGAGTGTTAGCTTTAGCAGTGCGGAGAGCCTCCGTGACACAGCGAAGAGCAGTCTCAGTTGAATGACCAGTCTTGAAACCTGACTGGTCTCTGAGAGAGATAGCAGGAGAGTTGGCTAGAGACGGCACACTCAAGAGTTTTGGAGAGAAAAGAAAGAAGGGATACTGGTCTGTAGTTGTTGACATCGGAGGGATCGAGTGTAGGTTTTTTGAGGAGGGGTGCAACGCTCGCTCCCTTGAAGACGGAAGGGATATAGCCAGCGGTCAAGGATGAGTTGATGAGCGAGGTGAGGTAAGGGAGAAGGTCTCCGGAAATGGTCTGGAGAAGAGAGGAGGGGATAGGGTCAAGCGGGCAGGTTGTTGGGCTGCCGGCCGTCACAAGACGCAAGATTTCATCTGGAGAGAGAGGGGAGAAATAAGTCAAAGCATAGTGTAGGGCAGTGTGAGCAGGACCAGCGGTGTCATTTGACTTAATAAATGAGGATCGGATGTCGTCAACCTTCTTTTCAAAATGGTTGACGAAGTCATCCACAGAGAGGGAGGAGGGATGGGGAGGAGGAGGAGGATTCAGCAGGGAGGAGAAGATGGCAAAGAGCTTCCTAGGGTTAGAGGCAGAGACTTGAAATTTAGAGTGGTAGAAAGTGGCTTTAGCAGCGGAAACAGAGGAAGATAGTGTAGAGAGGAGGGAGAGAAAAGATGACAGGTCCGCAGGGAGTCTAGTTTTCCTCCATTTCCGCTCGGCTGCCCAGAGCCCTCTTCTGTGAGCTCGCAATGAGTCGTCAAGCCTTGGAGCAGGAGGGGAGGACCGAGCCGGCCGGGAGGATAGGGGACATAGAGAGTCAAAAGATGCAGAAAGGGAGGAGAGGAGTGTTGAGAAGGCAGAATCAGGAGATCGGAGGGAGAAGGATTTAGCAGAGGGAAGAGATGATAGGATGGAAGAGGAGAGAGTAGCGGGAGAGAGAGAGCGAAGGTTGCGACGGCACATTACCATCTGAGTAGGGGCAGAGTGAGTAGTGTTGGAGGAGAGCGAGAGAGAAAATGATACAAAGTAGTGGTTGGAGACTTGGAGGGGAGTTGCATTGAGATTAGTAGAAGAACAGCATCTAGTAAAGATGAGGTCAAGCGTATTGCCTGCCTTGTGAGTAGGGGGAGACGGTGAGAGTGTGAGGTCAAAAGAGGAAATGAGTGGAAAGAAGGAGGCAGAGAGAAATGAGTCAAAGGCAGACGTAGGGAGGTTAACGTCACCCAGAACTGTGAGGTGTGAGCCATCCTCAGGAAAGGAACTTATCAAGGCGGTCAAGCTCATTGATGAACTCTCCAAAGGAACCTGGAGGGCGATAAATGACAAGGATGTTAAGCTTGAATGGGCTAGTGACTGTGACAGCATGGAATTCAAATGAGGAGATAGACAGATGGGTCAGGGGAAAAAGAGAGAATGTCCACTTGGGAGAGATGAGGATTCCTGTGCCACCGTCGCGCTGACCAGATGCTCTCGGGGTATGCGAGAACACATGGTTAGACGAGGAAAGAGCAGTAGGAGTAGCAGTGTTTTCTGTGGTAATCCATGTTTCCGTCAGCGCCAAGAAGTCGAGGGACTGGAAGGTAGCATAGGCTGAGATGAACTCTGCCTTGTTGGCCACAGAACGGCAGTTCCAGAGGCTGCCAGAGACCTGGAACTCCACGTGGGTCGTGCGCGCAGGGACCACCAGATTAGAGTGGCAACAGCCACTTGGTGTGAAGCATTTGTGGCCTGTGCAGAGAGGAGAGAACAGGGATAGACAGACACATAGTTGACAGGCTACAATAATGCAAAGGAGATCGGAATGAAATTAACTAAACTAACTAAACGTTTCACTGAAACACTCAAATATATATCTCCCAACTTCCACTTTAGAAATTATAATTGTTGTAAACTACAGCGGTTCAATGTTTCTAGGAATAGACTCTAACTTAGTTTATTCAGCTAGCTAACTTGATACACCGAATCCTATGACGCCAAAGCCAACTAGCATGCCAGCCTCCAATAACACGGTTTAGCACCAATACTCGTTTACAACAAACCACCAGAGTGTTAACACGCCAAGCAGATCATTCGTGTTCGTGTCTAACGTTAACTACAGGGCTGGGTTTCATTCCTACTGGCCATGGTTTACTTTCCTCCTATCATTTACTTTCCTTAGTTAGAAAAAGAGCAGGATAGATAGAGGAGAAAATACCAGACGGTGTGTATACCAGACATAATACTTCACACACACACACACACACACACACACACACACACACACACACACACACACACACACACACACACACACACACACACACACACACACACACACACACACACACACACACACACACACCCACACACACACCTCTCTATCTGACAGCATTACTGCAGTGTGCTTGTTATAGATGTCATGCTGATGCGTGGCGATCAATACCAACTCTCCCAAAACAGCATCAGTCTGTGTGCGCGTGTGTATTTGTGTTTGTTTGTGTGTGCGTGCGTGTTTGTGTGTGCGTGTGAGTGACTAAAACTTAATACAGTTTTTTACAATCACTTTGGCACTAATTTCAGAACCTTGACGTCATTTTTCAAAACTCTAGACACAAAACTCACAACCAATTATCAAAATGCACATTTTTCAAAACTCTAACACTTTTTTCAATTGCTTGGATACAATACACATAAAACTAAGATCATTTGTTCATTTAACAAAAGTCACCTGTTCAATATGACACAACTTAACATCAAAGTACTACTATTTCAAAAGGCAATTCACACATTACATTTCAGATGAGTGTCTATTCATTTCATTACAATTATCCAACTATCAATTGATACAACTGCTCAAAATGATAAGTACCTGTTGCATTGCTCTTAATGCATAGTTGTATGGAAACAGACAAACAATATTCCATGTTTAGATCATGAAAGTTTCAAAGTAACGAGATTCATTGTCACCAATTAGCGTGGAGCATGAACCAATTAGACTACATTATCTATGGATGATATTTCATCATCATTCTTTATCAGACACCGTTTCTATGGTTCCCTTGTAACCTGCTCGATCAGGTCTGTAGAGCTGATGGCGTGACCTATGTCATTGTGTGGGATAATGTCAGGTTCCACCATGCTCATATGGTGCAAGCATGGTTTCAGGCCCATGCACAATTTACCACCCTGTATTTACCCCCATACTCTCCTTTCCTTAACCCGATTGAGGAATTTTTCTCCACATGGAGATGGAAGGTTTATGATAGGCGCCCTCATGAACAAGTCACTCTTCTCCAGGCCATGGATGACGCATGCAATGACATCACGGCAGACCAGTGTCAGGCCTGGATTCGCCATGGCCAAAGGTTTTTTCCAAGATGTTTGGCTAATAGAAAACATCCATTGTGATGTAGATGAGAACCTGTGGCCAAAACCACAAGACAGAGTTGATGAAAATGTAGAAGTACAGTAATCACTCCTATGTTTTGCTTTTTACAGTACAAGCAAGCAAGTTGATGTTTTACAGTACTGTATTGTTTTTCATCAATATATTTCAGATTTTGTTCAATGATTCCACTGTGTCTGTAGTATTCTCTCTACTACTGCAGTACTTTTACAGGGATGTATTTACATGTAGTACCATAATGAAACATGTATCACCTATTTTGTACTACAATATTTAATGATTGTATGAACAATGACACAGTGAAACTATCGGTTGCTTGTGTGTGGGTGATCTAAATTAACGTTTCATTGGTATTTCACAATAAATTTGTATTTTGAATCAATGATTGTGCAAGTGTAAGATTTCTTTAAAGATATGAATGCACAATGCAATGTTTTGAACATTGGGACAGCCTGTGTTACAAGTGATGACCGTTTTGAGTTTTGTGTCTAGAGTTTTGAAAAATGACGTCAAGGTTCTGAAATTAGTGCCAAAGTGATTGTAAAAAACTGTAATAACTTGACTGTTATTGTACTGGTTTGTATATCAATGTGCCCTTGTGGTGTGTAGAGGAGTGGTCTAACATTATGATAATGTCTATAAACCATACATATCACATTTATAATCTTATAATATTATTTTAATGACAAGTCAGATTCACAATCTCAGAGACAGTGAAATTATTTTATAAAACAAAATTGTATTATAAAAAATATGGTCATACTACAGTGTGTAGGATAAATTAATCAGTGACAGATGATGGTAACATGATAAGCGATTATGAAGTAGTTAGCTAGGAGAGATAACCTAAGCAGTATTGAGGTACACAGTTTACTCACACCAATAGGGATTAACCTCTACGGGATCGGTGTCCCGTAAACGGTACGGTTGATCTAACGTGCGCTAATATGATTAGCATGACTGTTGTATGTAATAGCAAACTTTCCAGGACATAGACATGTCTTATATGGGCAGAAATCGTACATTCTTGTTATTCTAACTGCACTGTCCAATTTACACTAACTATTACAGCGAAAAAATACCATGATATTGTTTGAGGGGAGTGCAAAACAACTAAAGATTTATCACGGCAACTTGTTTGATACATTCACCTCTGAAGGTAAATAATGTACTTACAGTCAGTACTCTTGTTCTGATTGTTAATCCTGAGGGTCCCAAAGATAAAATGTAGCATAGTTTTGTTTGAGAAAATCAATTTTTATATTCAAATGTAGAAACTGGGTTCTACAGTTTGAACCCTTGCTGTCTCTGGCTCCACACCCACCCCGCCCGGCCATCTAGATGTGTGAAAGTTAGTGTATAAGCTAATGATCCATCAGGTATGACATTCCTGGGACTGTGTAAACTTACATGTTGTATTACCATATAATTTTTGTATGTTCTCTATAGTTATGTACTTTTGACCAATTCGGCACATTTGGGTAGACTTGATACAAAATAGTCCAGTATAGCAATGATTCACTCGATCAATCTGAAACTTTGCACACACACTGCTGCCATCTAGTGGCCAAAATCTAAATTCTGCCTAAACTGCGATATTATATTGTGGAATTTCTCTTGCAATTCAAAGATGATGGAACTAAAAACAACAACAAAAAAAACAGTTTTTTGTTGTTTTTATTATCTTTTATCAGATCTAATGTGATATATTCTCCTATATTAATTTCACATTTCCACAAACCTCAAAGTTTTTCCTTTCAAATGGTATCAAGAATATGCATATCCTTTTTTCATGTCCTGAGCTACAGGCAGTTAGATTTGGGTATGTCATTTTAGGCGAAAATTGAAAAAAAGGGTCTGATCCTTAAGAGGTTAAAGGAGTGAGAAAAGGCAGCATTGAAAGTGGAAAAAAGGAGAA
>NC_139994.1:6889886-6917456 GCF_964263955.1 Coregonus lavaretus
CAAAATTATGAATAGTAAAGTACAGATACCCCCCAAAAAATGACTTAAGTAGTACTTTAAAGTATTTTTACTTAAGTACTTTACATCACTGTAGACATGTTTTTATGAATTTGAACAGGTGGCATATACACTGAGTATACGAAACTTTAAGAACACCTGTCCATGACATAGACTGACCAATTGAATCCAGGTGAAAGCTATGATCCCTTATTGTTGTCACTTCAAATACACCATAATCCATGTAGATGAAGGGGAGGAGACAGGCTAAAGTGGTCCTCTGTAGCTCAGCTGGTAGAGCACGGCGCTTGTAATGCCAAGGTAGTGGGTTCGATCCCCGGGACCACCCATACACAAAAAATGTATGCATCCATGACGGTAAGTCGCTTTGGATAAAAGTGTCTGCTAAATGGCATATTATTATCATTAAAGAAGAAATGTAAGCCTTGAGACATTTGAGACATGGATTGTGTATGTGTGCCATTCAGAGGGCGAATGGGCAAGACAAAATATTTAAGTGCCTTTGAACAGGGTATGGTTGTAGGTGCCAGGCGCACCAGTTTGTGTCAAGAACTGCAAAGCTGTTCGGTTTTTCATGCTCAACAGTTTCCTGTGTGTATCAAGAATGGTCCACCACCCAAAGTACATCCAGCTAACTTGACACAACTGTGGGAAGCATTGGAGTCAACATGGGCCAGCATCCCTGTGGAATGCTTTCGACACCTTGTAGATTCTATGCCCCGACGAATTGAGGCTGTTCTGAGGGCAAAAGGGGTGCAACTCAATATTAGGATGGTGTTCCTAATGTTTTGTACACGCAGTGTACTGCACTAAACTATGATGCCAAACTGAAAATAATAGTTGAAATAAGACAAACCTATACAGAAAGCTTTTCTTCTGATCATACATAGTTCTGTCCTCACTCGCTAACACACACACACATATTCACATGATGCACACACACGCCCTCACACACACACAGACACACACACACACAGACACACACACACACACACACACACACACACACACACACACACACACACACACACACACACACACACACACACACACACACACACACACACACACACACACACTAGTAGAAGCCTCCCACTCATCACCTCCCATTGATTTCCTGCTGCCCCATGATCTCCTTGGCGGCCTCTTTAGCCATCACCATAGTGATCTCTGGGACGATGGGTTGGCCCTTGAGGCATTATAGATGGCAGTGAGGGGTGAGGGAAGTGACACAAAGAGAATACTGCAGCCTTTTGGGAACTCCCTGAAGCGCTTATTGACCACAGAGACAGTGCCTATTAATCTAACAAAGGCTTAAAAGCCTGTCACTGTGTGTGCATGTGCGCGTGTGTGTGTGTGTGTGTGTGCATGTGCGCGTGTGTGTGTTTGTGTGTTTGGTCTTGTCTGTGTGGACCCTGATTGTTTGAGCAGGGCCTAGTGCACTCCTCTAGCACATGCCTATGGACTGGAGGTTAGAAGGCTCTGCCAGTCTGTGGTTTAAAGTTTGCTTTTGGCAGAAGACCACTTCCACTGGTCATGAGGCGTAACTCTACCTAGGCTCTGACACAGGCTGTGGTTTGGGGTGGGGGTTGAGGGGTTGAGCTTTGGGGTTACTGTTGCTTTGGGCCTTTTGGCTATATGATTGGCTGTGTGAATAGGGCATGGTTTGGGCATGGGGTTGTAAGGTTTGAAACTGTGGAGCTCTGGCATTGTGAGTTTGTCTCTCTCTGATGTTGGTTCTGGAACAGGAGCTGTGCGACTCATATAGCACCTGTGGGCTGTAAGACTTATGGAGCTCTGGTATTGGCCATGTATGTAAGGCCATGGGTTGTGCTTGGGGTTGTGTTGGTTTGGGACCAAGATACACAGACTAAGGGATGTTTGAGGTTTAGGAGTTTTGGTCCTGGCTGTATAGTTGTCCCTGGCTAGGGCTGTAGAGTTGTCCCTGGTAGGGCTGTATAGTTGTCCCAGGCTAGGGCTGTAGAGTTGTCCCTGGCTAGGGCTGTATAGTTGTCCCTGGCTAGGGCTGTAGAGTTGTCCCTGGCTAGGGCTGTAGAGTTGTCCCTGGTAGGGCTGGAGAGTTGTCCCTAGCTAGGGCTGTAGAGTTGTCCCTGGTAGGGCTGTAGAGTTGTCCCTGGCTAGGGCTGTAGAGTTGTCCCTGGTAGGGCTGTATAGTTGTCCCTGGCTAGGGCTGTAGAGTTGTCCCTGGCTAGGGCTGTAGAGTTGTCCCTGGTAGGGCTGGAGAGTTGTCCCTGGCTAGGGCTGGAGAGTTGTCCCTGGCTAGGGATGTATAGTTGTCCCTGGCTAGGGCTGTAGAGTTGTCCCTGGTAGGGCTGGAGAGTTGTCCCTGGCTAGGGCTGTAGAGTTGTCCCTGGCTAGGGCTGTAGAGTTGTCCCTGGCTAGGGCTGTATAGTTGTCCCTGGCTAGGGCTGGAGAGTTGTCCAGGTTCTAAACTTGCTCTGGGGGTGTTGGTGCCTGTGGAGGTCTGTACCACTGTTTTCTGTATGTCTGACACACAGGAACAAGTCAGGAGGTTGGGGTGTTTAGGGCTCTGGGGTGGGGCTGTGTGGTTTAGTAGCTTTGGCTTGTCTCTCTGTTACCAAACCTTGGCTTTCTAAACGAGCCCCACTGGTCCTCATTACCCTTTCCCTGGGATGTACACACACACACACACACACAAACTCATGGTCGTTGATGAGGCGCATCAGAGGAGTACAGTGGTTTGTGATGGTTTGCCCAGATAGCTCGAGCTCCCCTGGCGACCCCGGGCTTCAGGGGTTGTTACCACAGTGATGAGGGCTAATGATGCTTGGACAACCACGCGGTTGGCAAGGCAACATTACAGACACACCACATCCAACTGTACAGCTGGGATACTTATTTTTGTGCTGATGTAGTGAGTTTCTAGATTTGTAACATAGTTAACCATGACACTGATGTCTGATAATGAAGCCATGTGGTTTTCGTTATCAGCTTGTCCAGTTGTGAGTAAAAACAGACCAACAGAGAGAGATGCTGCACAGTAGCAGGTCACACAGTTGTTTGTGCTTGTTAGTACATTAGGTTAATGGTAATTTATATCATAGCCTAATCATTTGGATTTCCTATTTTTAAGAGCTTGACAAATCTGACCTTACTATTGTGTCTGTTTAGTCTAATTCAGCAATAGGGCCTGAGGGGGTGTGGTATATGGCGAATATACCACGGCTAAGGACTGTTCTTATGCAAGACGTAACGCGGAGTGCCTGGATACAGCTCTTAACCGTGGTATATTGGCCATATACCACAAACCCACAAGGTGCCTTATTGCTATTATAAAACGGTTACCAACTTAATTAGAGCAGTAAAAATAGCACCCCCACACCATAACACCTCCTCCTCCATGCTTAACAGTGGGAACTACACATGCGGAGATCATCCGTTCACCCACACCGCATCTCACTCCAGACCAAAGGACAAATGTCCACCGGTCTAATGTCCATTGCTCGTGTTTCTTGGCCCAAGCAGGTCTCTTCTTCTTATTAGTGTCCTTTAGTAGTGGATTCTATGCAGCAATCCGACCATGAAGGCCTGATTCACACAGTCTCCTCTGAACAGTTGATGTTGAGATGTGTCTGTGACTTGAACTCTGTGAAGCATTTATTTGGGTTGCAATTTCTGAGGCTGGTAACTCGAATGAACTTATCCTCTGCAGCAGAGGTAACTCTGGGTCTTCCATTCCTGTGGCGGTCCTCATGAGAGCCAGTGTCATCATAGCGCTTGATGGTTTTTGCGACTGCACTTAAAACATTTTCAAAGTTCTTGACATTTTCCATATTGACTGACCTTCATGTCTTAAAGTAATGTTGGACTGTCGTTTCTCTTTGCTTATTTGAGCTGTTCTTGCCATAACACCTTGTCACAACACAACCGATTGGCTCAAACGCATTAAGAAGAGAAACAATTCCACAAATTAACTTTTAAGAAGGCACACCTGTGAATTGAAATGCATTCCAGGTGACTTCCTCATTACATTTACATTTACATTTACATCATTTAGCAGACGCTCTTATCCAGAGTGACTAACAAATTGAAGCTGGTTGAGAGAATGCCAAGTATGTGTAAAGCTGTCATCAAGGCAAAGGGTGGCTATTTGACGAATCTCAAATATAAAATATACTTTGATTTGTTTAACACTTTTGTGGCTACTACATGATTCCATATGTGTTATTTCATAGTTTTGATGTCTTCACTAATATTCTACAATGTAAAAAATAGTATAAATAAAGAAAAACCCTTGAATGAGTAGGTGTGTCCAAACTTTTGACTGGTAGTGTAAATCAGGCTAGTCACTAGAAATAGACGGCGATTTCGGATGTTTGAAAAGATCCTGTGAACGTCTATATTAGCGTTCCTCGGCATTCACAACAACAAAACAGATTGCCCATCACTGGGCGCTCTAGTACACCGTGAGAATACTATGAATACTAGCAAGTCGTTTTTAATGACTTTGTTTTTAGCCTTCCCCAAATCATAGCCCTAACATTAACCAGTCGGAAATAATGCCTAAACTGTTAACCTTTGAGTTGTTTCTGTTTTAACCCTGTAACCACGTGGAATTAACCCTGAAACCACACAGAATTAATGAATCAAAAATAGACGTTCATCCATAATACATCGAATTTCGAATGGAAACTATGAAATCCTGTTGATATAAATATTCCAATGAATATATTGCCACTAAAATGAGTCATGGCCTGTAAAAGATTTTCCCATCGAGAAAAGCATCTGCTCAACAATTGATTAATCAACGTGGTGGCTGCATCACAAAAGCCACCCTATTGCCTCAATACACTACATGACCTAAAATATTTAGACACCTGCTCGTCGAACATCTCATTCCAAAATCATGGGCATTAATATGGAGTTACCCCACTTTGCTGCTTTAACAGCCTCCACTCTTCTGGGAAGGCTTTCCACTAGATGTTGGAACATTGCTGCGTGGACATGCTTCTATTCGGCCACAAGAGCATTAGTGTGGTCGGGCACTGATGTTGGTCGATTAGGCCTGGCTCGCAATCGACGTTCCAATTCATCCCAAAGGTGTCCAATGGGGTTGAGGTCAGGGCTCTGTGCAGGCCAGTCAAGTTCTTCAACACCGATCTCGACAAACCATTTCTGTATGGACCTCGCTTTGTCCACGGGGGCATTGTCATGCTGAAACAGGAAAGGGCCTTCCCCAAACTGTTACCATAAAGTTGGAAGCATAGAATTGTCTAGAATGTGATTGTATGCTGTAGCGTTAATATTTCCCTTCACTGGAACTAAGGGGCCTGGCCCGAACCATGAAAAACAGCCCCAGACCATTATTTCTCCTCCACCAAACTTTACAGTAAGCACTATGCATTCGGGCAGGTAGCGTTCTCCTGGCTTCAACCAAACCCAGATTCGTCCATCGGACTACCAGATGATGAAGCGTGATTCATCATTCCAGAGAATGCGTTTCCACTGATCCAGAGTCTAATGGTGGCGAGCTTTACACCGCTCCAGCTGACGCTTGGCATTGCGCATGGTGATCTTAGGCTTGTGTGTGGCTGCTCGGCCATGGAAACCCATTTCATGAATCTCCCGATGAACAGTTCTTGTGCTGACGTTGCTTCCAGAGACAGTTTGAAACTCGGTAGTGAGTGTTGCAATCGAGGACAGACGATTTAGCTTGTGTGGCCTAGCACTTCGCGACTGAGCCGTTGTTGCTCTTAGACGTTTCCACTTCACGATAACAGCACTTACAGTGGGGAAAAAAGTATTTAGTCAGCCACCAATTGTGCAAGTTCTCCCACTTAAAAAGATGAGAGAGGCCTGTAATTTTCATCATAGGTACATGTCAACTATGACAGACAAAATGAGGAAAAAAAATCCAGAAAATCACATTGTAGTATTTTTTATGAATTTATTTGCAAATTATGGTGGAAAATAAGTATTTGGTCACCTACAAACAAGCAAGATTTCTGGCTCTCACAGACCTGTAACTTCTTCTTTAAGAGGCTCCTTTGTCCTCCACTCGTTACCTGTATTAATGACACCTGTTTGAACTTGTTATCAGTATAAAAGACACCTGTCCACAACCTCAAACAGTCACACTCCAAACTCCACTATGGCCAAGACCAAAGAGCTGTCAAAGGACACCAGAAGCAAAATTGTAGACCTGCACCAGGCTGGGAAGACTGAATCTGCAATAGGTAAGCAGCTTGGTTTGAAGAAATCAACTGTGGGAGCAATTATTAGGAAATGGAAGACATACAAGACCACTGATAATCTCCCTCGATCTGGGGCTCCACGCAAGATCTCACCCCGTGGGGTCAAAATGATCACAAGAACGGTGAGCAAAAATCCTAGAACCACACGGGGGGACCTAGTGAATGACCTGCAGAGAGCTGGGACCAAAGTAACAAAGCCTACCATCAGTAACACACTACGCCGCCAGGGACTCAAATCCTGCAGTGCCAGACGTGTCCCCCTGCTTAAGCCAGTACATGTCCAGGCCCGTCTGAAGTTTGCTAGAGTGCATTTGGATGATCCAGAAGAGGATTGGGAGAATGTCATATGGTCAGATGAAACCAAAATATCTAGAAAATCTTTGGAGGGAGTTGAAAGTCCGTGTTGCCCAGCGACAGCCCCAAAACATCACTGCTCTAGAGGAGATCTGCATGGAGGAATGGGCCAAAATACCAGCAACAATGTGTGAAAACCTTGTGAAGACTTACAGAAAACGTTTGACCTGTGTCATTGCCAACAAAGGGTATATAACAAAGTATTGAGAAACTTTTGTTATTGACCAAATACTTATTTTCCACCATAATTTGCAAATAAATTCATTAAATATCCTACAATGTGATTTTCTGGATTTTTTTTTCTCATTTTGTCTGTCATAGTTGACGTGTACCTATGATGAAAATTACAGGCCTTTCTCATCTTTTTAAGTGGGAGAACTTGCACAATTGGTGGCAGACCTCATCTAGTATGTCAGCCCATCTGCCCCTCTTCTTTAGAGCAGACCTCATCAAGTATGTCAGCCCATCCTTCTTCTTCTTTACAGCAGACCTCATCTAGTTTGTCAGCCCATACAAACTTCTTCTTTAGAGCAGACCTCATCTAGAATATCAGCCCATCCGCCATTCTTCCTTAGAGCAGACCTCATCTAGTATGTCAGCCCATCCACCCTTCTTCTTTAGAGCAGACCTCATCAAGTATATCAGCCCATCTGACCTTCTTCTTTAGAGCAGACCTCATCTAGTTTGTCAGCCCATCTGCCCCTCTTCTTTAGAGCAGACCTCATCTAGTATGTCAGCCCATCTGCCCCTCTTCTTTAGAGCAGACCTCATCAAGTATGTCAGCCCATCCTTCTTCAACTTTACAGCAGACCTCATCTAGTATGTCAGCCCATCCACCCTTCGTCTTTAAAGCAGATCTCATCAAGTATGTCAGCCCATCAGCCCTTCTTCTTTAGAGCAGACCTCATCTAGAATGTCAGCCCATCCACCCTTCTTCTTTAGAGCAGACCTCATCAAGTATGGCAGCCCATCCAACCTTCTCATTTAGAGCAGACCTCATCTAGTATGTCAGCCCATCCACCCTTCTTCTTTAGAGCAGACCTCATGAAGTATGTCAGCCCATCCAAACTTCTTCTTTAGAGCAGACCTCATCTAGCATGTCAGCCCATCCACCCTTCTTCTTTAGAGCAGACCTCATCAAGTATATCAGCCCATCTGACCTTCTTCTTTACAGCAGACCTCATCTAGTATGTCAGCCCATCCACACTTCTTCATTAGAGCAGACCTCATCAAGTATGTCAACCCATCCAACCTTCTTCATTAGAGCAGACCTCATCTAGTATATCAGCCCATCCACCTTTCTTGTTTAAAGCAGACCTCATCTAGCATGGCAGCCCATCCACCCTTCTTCCTTATAGCAGCCCTCATCTAGCATGTCAGCCCATCCTATCTTCTTCCTTAGAGCAGACCTCATCTAGTATGTCAGCCACTCCGCCCTTCTTCTTTAGAACACACCTCATCTAGCATGTCAGCCCATCTGCCCTTCTTCCTTAGAGCAAACCTCATCTAGTTTGTCAGCCCCTCCGCCCTTCTTTTTTAGAGCAGACCTCATCTAGTTTGTCAGCCCATCCACCATTCTTCTTTAGTGCAGACCTCATCTAGTTTGTCAGCCCATCCAACCTTCTTCTTTAGACAGACCTCATCTAGAATGTCAGCCCATCCGCCCTTCTTCCTTAGAGCAGACCTCATCATGTATATCAGCCCATTCGCCCTTCTTCTTTACAGCAGACCTCATCTAATATGTCAGCCCATCCGCCCTTCTTCTTTAGAGCAGACCACATCTGGTATGACAGCCCATCCAACCTTCTTCTTTAGAGCAGACCTCATCTAGTTTGTCAGCCCATCTGCCCCACTTCTTTAGAGCAGACCTCATCTAGCATGTTAGCCCATCCACCCCTCTTCTTTAGAGCAGACCTCATCAAGTATGTCAGCCCATCCAACCTTCATCTTTACAGCAGACCTCATTTAGTATGTCAGCCCATCCGCCCTTCTTCTTTAGAGCAGACCTCATCTAGCATGTCAGCCCATCCGCCCTTCTTCTTTAGAGCAGACCTCATCAAGTTTGTCAGCCCATCAACCCTTCTTCTTTAGCGCAGACCTCATCTAGTATGTCAGCCCATCTGACCTTCTTCTTTACAGCAGACCTCATCTAGTATGTCAGCCCATCCACCCTTCTTCTTTAGAGCAGACCTCATCAAGTATGTCAGCCTATCTGACCTTCATCTTTACAGAAGACCTCATCTAGTATTTCAGCCCATCCACCCTTCTTCTTTAGAGCAGACCTCTTCAAGTATGTCAGCCCATCCACCCTTCTCGTTTAGAGCAGACCTCATTTAGTATATCAGCCCATCCACCCTTCTTCTTTAGAGCAGACCTCGTCTAGTTTGTCAGCCCATCTGCCCTTCTTCCTTAGAGCAGACCTCATCAAGTATGTCAGCCCATCCGCCCTTCTTCTTTACAGCAGACCTCATCTAGTATGTCAGCCCATCCGCCCTTCTTATTTAGAGCACACCTCATCTGGTATGTCAGCCAATCCGCCCTTCTTATTTAGAGCACATCTCATCTGGTATGTCAGCCCATCCACCCTTCTTCTTTAGAGCAGACCTCATCAAGTATGTCAGCCCATCCAACCTTCTTCTTTAGAGCAGACCTCATCTAGCATGTCAGCCCATCCACCCTTCTTCTTTAGATTAGACCTCATCAAGTATATCAGCCCATCCGCCCTTCTCGTTTAGAGCAGACCTCATCTAGTATATCAGCCCCTCCGCCCTTCTTTTTTAGAGCAGACCTCATCTAGTTTGTCAGCCCATCCACCATTCTTCTTTAGTGCAGACCTCATCTAGTTTGTCAGCCCATCCAACCTTCTTCTTTAGACAGACCTCATCTAGAATGTCAGCCCATCCGCCCTTCTTCCTTAGAGCAGACCTCATCATGTATATCAGCCCATTCGCCCTTCTTCTTTACAGCAGACCTCATCTAATATGTCAGCCCATCCAACCTTCTTCTTTAGAGCAGACCTCATCTAGTTTGTCAGCCCATCTGCCCCACTTCTTTAGAGCAGACCTCATCTAGCATGTTAGCCCATCCACCCCTCTTCTTTAGAGCAGACATCATCAAGTATGTCAGCCCATCCAACCTTCATCTTTACAGCAGACCTCATTTAGTATGTCAGCCCATCCGCCCTTCTTCTTTAGAGCAGACCTCATCTAGCATGTCAGCCCATCCGCCCTTCTTCTTTAGAGCAGACCTCATCAAGTTTGTCAGCCCATCAACCCTTCTTCTTTAGCGCAGACCTCATCTAGCATGTCAGCCCATCCGCCCTTCTTCTTTAGAGCAGACCTCATCAAGTTTGTCAGCCCATCTGCCCTTCTTCCTTAGAGCAGACCTCATCAAGTATGTCAGCCCATCCGCCCTTCTTCTTTACAGCAGACCTCATCTAGTATGTCAGCCCATCCGCCCTTCTTATTTAGAGCACACCTCATCTGGTATGTCAGCCAATCCGCCCTTCTTATTTAGAGCACATCTCATCTGGTATGTCAGCCCATCCACCCTTCTTCTTTAGAGCAGACCTCATCAAGTATGTCAGCCCATCCAACCTTCTTCTTTAGAGCAGACCTCATCTAGCATGTCAGCCCATCCACCCTTCTTCTTTAGATTAGACCTCATCAAGTATATCAGCCCATCCGCCCTTCTCGTTTAGAGCAGACCTCATCTAGTATATCAGCCCATCCACCCTTCTTCCTTAGAGCAGACCTCATCAAGTATGTCAGCCCATCCGACCATCTTCCTTAGAGCAAACCTCATCTAGTATGTCAGCCCATCTGCCCTTCTTGTTTAGAGCAGACCTCATCTAGTATATCAGCCCATCTGCCCTTCTTCCTTAGAGCACACCTCATCTAGCATGTCAGCCCATCCGCCCTTCTTCCTTATAGCAGACCTCATCTAGCATGTCAGCCCATCCTAACCTTCTTCCTGAGAGCAGACCTAATCTAGTATGTCAGCCCCTCCGCCCTTCTTCTTTAGAACACACCTCATCTAGCATGTCAGCCCATCCACCCCTCTTTTTTAGAGCAGACCTCATCAAGTATGTCAGCCCATCCACCCTTCTTCTTAAGAGCAGACCTCATCTAGCATGTCAGCCCATCCAACCTTCTTCTTTAGAGCAGACCTCTTCTAGTATGTCAGCCCATCAACCCTTCTTCTTTAGAGCACACCTCATCTAGTATATCAGCCCATCTGCCCCTCTTCTTTAGAGCAGACCTCATCTAGTATTTCAGCCCATCCGCCCTTCTTCTTTAGAGCAGACCTCATCTAGTAGCCAAACACACCCCATGAAGCCGGACACACTCCATGGAGTCAGACACACCCCATGCAGCCAGACACACCCCATGCAGCCAGACACACCCCATGCAGCCAGACACACCCCATGCAGCCAGTCACCCCCATGGAGCCAAATCGACTGGGCTTTACGGGTTGTATGGAGAATGGGGAATGAGCTTGTTGTGTGTGTGCAGCCAGCGTGTTTGTTTGTGTGTGTGTGTGTGTGTGTGTGTGTGTGTGTGTGTGTGTATGTGCACAATACAGGTTTATCTTTTAAATATTAATGTAAGGCTTCGAGACAGAAATATTATTCCATGATCCTTAGCCTTTCAATAGATCCCACTCAAAAACTCCAATGTCCTCTTTACCAACAACAATACATTCATCATCATAGTTTCTCATATAATCCTGTCTAGACCCAAGCTGTATCTGTTTTCAAAAAATATCCCTGCATGTTTGTCTGCACAATCAACTGTTAAATAGCCACCAAGGTTTTGTAACAGAATGTACATTCTGTTGGAATATTTTATTTTAGATATTCTACTGTGACAATAATCACAATTTGTATTACATCGCTCAATGCTCCAGCTGTTATAGTGTGACCTCACTTCCATGATGACTCCTTGAGAAGCCTTTTATTCCCTGTTCTCTTTACTGTCACGCCTCCTGCTCTCTCCCGCCGGCGCTCCACGGGTCCTGGCAACTATTATTACGCACACCTGTTCCCCATCATTACGCACAACTGTTTCCCATCATTATGCACACCTGTTCATCATTTACTCCGTGATTACTCCCCCTTTATTTAGCCTTCAGTAGACATCAGTCATTAGGAAGTATTGTTTTTCTCTCACATTCAGTACGTGTCTCATGTTTGTTAATCGGTATCGTTTCTTTATTAAACTCACCTTCTGCACCTGCTTCTTGACTCCCAGCATATGTGTTACATTTATTAATACTTCTGTCTCTCATATGTCAATTTGCATATTTAGGATTTGTGCCATTGAATAATAAAAGTAACAATACATGCACAATGAGTAACGATAACTTGGCTATATACAAGGGGTACCAGTCCCGAGTCGATGTGCAGGGGTACGAGGTAATTGAGGTAGATATGTACATATAACTAGGAATAAAGTGACAGATAGTAAACAGTAGCAGCAGCGTATTTGATGAGTCAAAAAAGTTAGTGCAAAAAGGGCAATGCAAATAGTCCACATAGGTATTTGGTTAACTATTTAAGTGACTATTTAGCAGTCTCATGTCTTGGGAGTAGAAGCTGTTCAGGGCCCTGTTGGTTACAGACTTGCCGTGCGGTAGCAGAGAGAACAGTCTATGACTTGGGTGGCTGGAGTCTTTGACAATTTTTAGGGCCTTCCTCTGATACCGCCTGCTGTAGAGGTCCTGGATGGCAGGGAGCTCGGCCCCAGTGATGTACTGGGCCATACGCACTACCCTCTGTAGCGCCTTGTGGTCAGATGCCAAGCAGTTGCCATACCAAGCGCTGATGCAGTCAGTCAAGATGCTCTCAATGGTGCAGTTGTATAACATTTTGAGGATCTGAGGGCCCATGCGATGAGAGGATGAGATGAAGGGAGAGGAAGGGGTGTATATTCTCCAGTGAATAACCAATACCGGTATGGATGTGATTTAACTGAAAAATATAATTATTCTCTCATAATGGTTTGAAGTCACGGATAACGTTCATCAGATGAGGACACAAAGAAGGACATTAAAAGAGCTTGTCTTCTTTTAACTATCTCCTCTCTTCCTCCTTCCTTCATCCCCTCATTTTATTTGCGATTAAAGTAGTGCTTGCAGCACACACACAGGCAAGCACACACGCGTACGTACGCAAACTCATACACACTGCATAATGAGCAACAGCTTTGTTCTCATTGGCTCACTCAGATGCTTTAGCAGCCGCGTATATTAATCAACTCTCTCTTTTGCTTCATTCTCTCTCTCTTTCTCTCCCTCTCTTTCTCTCTCTCAGTATTTTTTACTTCCTCATCTGCTCTTTCACTCTCTTTCTCATCACGTACTCTGGGAGACTCAGACAATGGAGTGACACCTTGTGGAAATCAAGGCTAGACATTCTGAAATGAAAACACAATGGAACCCAGGGAGATGGCTCCTCTATTCAGTTGTATTGGTATAGAAAGGAGAGCTGGCAACACTTTTATATTGACTTCTTCACTGTATCATTTCCCAATTGGAGTGCTTTAGTGTTCTGTTTTGACTTTAGAGAATAGCTCAGGGTGTGGATATTGATCTTACCGACGGCTATGGAGTTGTTAAGTTATTTGTTTTATGAATATCTCTCTCTCTCTCTATTTCTCTCTCTCTATATATATATATATCCCTGTCTCCTCTCTTTCTGCCTACACCTTTTTCCAATGTTAGAATTTTAAAGAAATAGAAACCTTAAGGAAATCAAGTCTAGACTTTGTACACGCCAAAATCCTATGAAATGCCTTGAGGTGCTCAGTGCTGTTTGTGTAGAGCAGAGGGAAGAGAAGTTATCTGAAGTGTGTTTCTAATATTTCAATCCTCTGGATGGCTGTTTCACTACTCTGTAGACTCTAACTTTTGATTGGTTTAGTTTGTCTGTTTGTCTATATGTGTGTGTTTGTGTATGTGTGTGTGTGCGTGTGTGTGTGTTTGTGTGTGTTTGTGTGTGTGTTTGTGTGTGTGTGTGTGCGTGTGTGTGGTCGTGCCCATGTGTGCGTGTGTGTTGCAGACTGCTCTATCAAATTACTCTGTTTGCTTGGCTTTTTGTTTGATCAGGCCTGTGGAAAGTTTATTGTTGCTGGCTTGGTAAGTAGGACAGGGAGGGAGGGAGGGAAGGAGGGGGAAAGGAGGGAATGGAGTGATAATTTCCTCAGTGGCATCTTCGTTCCTGTCTGTAAGTAAGGAAAGAAAGGATGGAGATTAGAGGTTTAGAGAGAGTGATAGGGAGAGAGCAGACAGAGAGGTCTAGAGAGAGTGATAGGGAGAGAGCAGACAGAGAGGTCTAGAGAGAGTGATATGGAGAGAGCAGACAGAGAGGTCTAGAGAGAGTGATAGGGAGAGAGCAGACAGAGAGGTCTAGAGAGAGTGATAGGGAGAGAGCAGACAGAGAGGTCTAGAGAGAGTGATATGGAGAGAGCAGACAGAGAGGTCTAGAGAGAGTGATATGGAGAGAACAGACAGAGAGGTCTAGAGAGAGTGATAGGGAGAGAGCAGACAGAGAGGTCTAGAGAGAGTGATATGGAGAGAGCAGACAGAGAGGTCTAGAGAGAGTGATATGGAGAGAGCAGACAGAGAGGTCTAGAGAGAGTGATAGGGAGAGAGCAGACAGAGAGGTCTAGAGAGAGTGATATGGAGAGAGCAGACAGAGAGGTCTAGAGAGAGTGATAGGGAGAGAGCAGACAGAGAGGTCTAGAGAGAGTGATAGGGAGAGAGCAGACAGAGAGGTCTAGAGAGAGTGATATGGAGAGAACAGACAGAGAGGTCTAGAGAGAGTGATAGGGAGAGAGCAGACAGAGAGGTCTAGAGAGAGTGATATGGAGAGAGCAGACAGAGAGGTCTAGAGAGAGTGATATGGAGAGAGCAGACAGAGAGGTCTAGAGAGAGTGATAGGGAGAGAGCAGACAGAGAGGTCTAGAGAGAGTGATATGGAGAGAGCAGACAGAGAGGTCTAGAGAGAGTGATAGGGAGAGAGCAGACAGAGAGGTCTAGAGAGAGTGATAGGGAGAGAGCAGACAGAGAGAGCAGACAGAGAGAGCAGACAGAGAGAGCAGACAGAGAGAGCAGACAGAGAAAGCAGACAGAGAGATGCAAGGGGGAGAGGGATGGGGGGAGAGCAGGTTAGGGACAGAAAGAGAGAGAGGGAGAGAGAGAGAGGTTTTGGGAATAAGGGGTGGATGGTGTGGCATCTAGCTCTGGCTGAGTATTATTGTTACACCTGTTAGGAGGAAACTGGTACTCCTCTCAGCACCTCATCTGTTTGCACCAAACCCATTTCCCTGAGAGACTATGTCATGGAATGTAGGGCACAACCCCAGCCTTCTGCTTTCCACTTAACAGAATCAGGATTATGGAAAAGTAACATTTCAACTTTCTTTGGCATAACTCACAGCCTTCTTCTACCTAACTCAACTAACTAACTGACTGACTGATTAACTAACTAACTAACTAGCTAACTAACTAGCTAACTAGCTAACTGACTGATTAACTAAATATAACTAACTAACTGACTGACATTAACTAACTAGCTAACTAAATAACTAAGTAACTGACTGACTGACTGACTAACTAACTTACTTACTTTAACTAACTAACTTCAACAGACTAACAGCATTAACCTATATAACTTTCTAACTTATCTACTCACTACCATCATTACAGTAGCAACATGTTACAGCGATGATGATAATGTTAGAGAGCTTCAACTCTCTTCTTTCTCCTTCACCTTGGCTGATGACACAACACTTACCACTTGAACCTTTTACCCCTGACAGTCTACAGCTTTGTATTAGAGCCGCTATACCACACAACACCCCTTCTCTCCTTGGGCTAAATTGCCTGAAACTTTCTAGACAGAAAATAAAGAGGGATAGAAAGTCAGAGAGAGCGGGGGAGGGAGGAAGAGAGAGAGAGAGAGAGAGAGAGAGAGAGAGAGAGAGAGAGAGAGAGAGAGAGAGAGAGAGAGGGAGGGATGGAGGGAGGGAGGGAGGGAGGGAGGGAGGGAGGGAGGGAGGGATGGAGGGAGGGAGGGAGGGAGGGTGAGAGAGAGAGCTGGAGAGGGAGGGAGGGTGGGAGGGAGGGAGAGCAAGAGAGAGAGAACGAGAGAGGGAGAGAGAGAGAGAGAGAGAGAGAGAGAGAGAGAGAGAGAGAGAGAGAGAGAGAGAGGTGTAAAATCAAGCACTGAAGCAGCACTAGCAGTCCTTGAGCAGTGTGGAGAGGCATAGCATCAGAGCTGTACCTCTTGCTACTTCAATGAAAGTGTGTGTGTTTGTGTGTGTTCTGCAGCGAGCTTAATGGTGGTCTGTTTTATTGCAGGTTAGGGCCTCCCGGCCTGTCTCTGCAATCTCTTTTCTCCCCAGACAGAGAGGGAAAAAAGAAAGAGATAAAAAGAAAGAGAGACGTAGAATGGAGACAAGAATGGAGAGCGAGAGAGAGAGAGAGAGAGAGAGAGAGAGAGAGAGAGAGAGAGAGAGAGAGAGAGAGAGAGAGAGAGAGAGAGAGAGAGAAGGAAGGGAGATAAAGAAAGAGAGAGCTGGAGGTGTATAATAATACTGTATAATTACTGCATAATAAGGAGAGAGAAATATATGAGGATAAAAAAGAGAAAGAAGTAGAGATATACCGAGTTAAAACAAGTGATATAAAGAGGTAAAGAGAGATATGACATGACTTCATTATGACAGACTGAAATGTGACAGGCTAGTTTCAACCCACCACTCTGTAGTAGCGTAGCCAGAAATGTGTTGGTGGGTGGGCCTGCAGAAATTTGGGTGGGTCAAAAACAAAACTAAAATAGCTGACTTTGTACAATTTTATACATTTTGCCATCTGGCAAATATAACAATTTGCAGTTGTATAGCTAATCTCATGCTATTATACACATTTTGCCATGAGGCTGAGATAAAATATTTGTCAGTGATGCTGTAGGTGGGTGTAGTGGTGGAATCAAGCGCAGGACACCGAAGTACAGTCCAAAAGACTTTAGTGAAAATCCACAAGGGAAAATGAACAAACTTGCCCGAAGGCGAAACTCTGCACGTAGGCGACAAAACTAAACGGGCGCACTACACAGGTGCGTCAAACGCTCCAACACAGTGGAGAAGCTCAACCGAGCGATATAGTATACACGTCCAGCAACGCACGACAGAAAATAAAGCAATCACACACAACACTAGACAAACACAACGAGAACTTATAGGACACTAATTACACTAAACGATAACAGGTGTCACAACAAACAGACAAAAGCAAACGAACATAGAAACATGCAACGGTGGCAGCTAGTATTCCGGAGACGACGAACGCCGAAGCCTGCCCGAGCAAGGAAGAGAGGCAGCCTCGGCCGAAACCGTGACAGTACCCCCCCCCTTGACGCGCGGCTCCAGACGTGCGCCGACTCCGGCCTCGGGGACGACCAGGAGGACGCGGAGCAGGGTGCGTCGGGTGCCCACGATGGAATTCCGTCAGGAGAGACGGGTCCAAAATGTCTCTCCTCGGCACCCAGCACCGTTCTTCCGGACCGTACCCCTCCCACTCCACTAGATATTGGAGACCCCCCATCCGACGTCTCGAATCCAAGATGGACCGCACGGAGTACGCCGGTGCCCCCTCGATGTCCAATGGGGGCGGAGGAGTCTCCCTGATCTCACTTTCTTGGAGTGGGCCAGCTACCACCGGCCTGAGAAGAGACACATGGAACGAGGGGTTAATACTTTTATATTCAACAGGTAGTTGTAATTTGTAACACACCTCGTTCAACCTTCTCAGGACTTTAAAAGGCCCTACAAACCGCCGACCCAGTTTCCGACAGGGCAGGCGGAGGGGCAGGTTTCTGGTAGAGAGCCAGACTCGATCACCAGGTGCGTACACCGGTCCCTCACTGCGGTGGAGATCGGCGCTCGCCTTATGACGACGGAGGGCCCGCTGCAGGTGGACGTGTGCAGCGTTCCATGTCTCCTCCGAGCGCCGCGCCCACTCATCCACCGCAGGAGCCTCGATCTGGCTCTGCTGCCAAGGTGCCAGAACCGGCTGGTAACCTAACACACATTGAAAAGGGGTTAGGTTAGTGGAGGAATGGCGTAGGGAATTCTGGGCCATTTCGGCCCAGGGAACGTACCTTGCCCACTCCTCCGGCCGATCCTGGCAGTATGATTCTAAGAAACCTCCCCACATCCTGGTTCACGCGTTCCACCTGCCCATTACTCTCCGGGTGGTAACCCGAGGTGAGGCTCACCGAGACCCCCAACCGCTCCATAAAAGCTCTCCAGACTCTGGAGGTAAATTGGGGACCTCGATCAGACACAATATCCTCGGGTACCCCGTAGTGCCGGAACACATGGGTGAATAGTGCTTCGGCGGTTTGCAGGGCAGTAGGAAGGCCCGGCATAGGGAGCAAACGACAGGCCTTAGAAAACCGGTCCACAACGACCAGTATAGTGGTATTCCCCTGTGAAGGAGGAAGGTCAGTGAGGAAATCCACTGAGAGGTGAGACCATGGTCGTTGTGGAACGGGCAGGGGTAGTAACTTACCCCTAGGCAGATGTCTAGGCGCCTTACACTGGGCGCACACCGAGCAGGAGGAAACATAAACCCTCACATCCCTCGCCAACGTGGGCCACCAGTACTTGGCACTAAGACAGTGCACTGTCCGGCCGATACCAGGGTGTCCAGAGGAGGGTGACGTGTGAGCCCAATAGATCAATCGATCCCGAACCTCGAGCGGTACGTACTTCCGACCCTCCGGGCATTGCGGTGGACTAGGGTCGGTGCGTAACGCCCGTTCGAGTTCAGCATCGACCTCCCACACTACCGGTGCCACCAGACACGACTCCGGCAGTATGGGAGTGGGCTCCACGGACCTCTCCTCCGTGTCATACCGCCGAGACAGTGCGTCTGCCTTACCGTTCTGTGACCCAGGGATGTACGTGATCTTAAATGTGAACCGGGTCAAAAACATATTCCACCTCGCCTGGCGAGGGTTCAGCCTCCTCGCTGCCCGGATGTACTCCAGGTTACGGTGGTCCGTCAAAATGAGGAAAGGGTGTTGAGCCCCCTCAAGCCAGTGCCTCCACACCTTTAGGGCCTGTACTACGGCTAACAGCTCCCTGTCCCCCACGTCATAGTTTCGCTCCGCCGGACTGAGCTTCTTGGAATAGAAGGCACAGGGGCGGAGTTTAGGTGGCGCGCCGGACCGTTGCGACAGCACGGCTCCTATACCGGCCTCTGACGCGTCCACCTCTGCCTGAAATGGCAAAGAGGGATCCGGATGCGCCAGCACCGGAGCCGAGGTAAACAGGTCCTTCAGCCTCCCAAACGCCCTGTCCGCCTCGGCTGACCACTGCAGACGCACCGGACCCCCCTTCAAAAGAGACGTTATGGGAGCTGCCACCTGTCCAAAACCCCGGATAAACCTCCGGTAATAATTCGCAAACCCCAAAAACTGCTGCACCTCCTTCACAGTGGTTGGCGTTTGCCAATTACGCACGGCCGACACCCGGTCTACCTCCATCTTCACCCCTGACGCAGACAACTGATAACCCAAAAAGGAGACCGACTCCTGGAAGAACAGACACTTCTCTGCCTTGACATACAGGTCGTGCTCCAACAGCCTCCGCAACACTCGGCGCACCAGGGCCACATGCTCGACTTGGGTAGGCGAGTACACGAGAATGTCATCGATGTACACGACCACCCCCTGCCCCTGCATGTCCCTGAAGATCTCATCCACGAACGATTGGAAAACTGAAGGAGCGTTCATCAACCCGTATGGCATGACGAGATACTCGTAATGGCCCGAGGTGGTACTAAAGGCTGTCTTCCATTCATCGCCCTCCCTAATGCGCACCAAGTTGTACGCGCTCCTGAGATCTAATTTAGTGAAGAAACGTGCCCCGTGCAATGACTCCGTCATGGTCGCAATCAGCGGGAGTGGATAACTGTACTTCACCGTGATCTGATTGAGACCACGGTAATCAATGCACGGGCGTAATCCTCCATCCTTTTTCTTCACAAAAAAGAAACTTGAGGACGCAGGGGAAGTGGAGGGCCGTATGTATCCTTGTCTCAGAGATTTGTCTATGTACGTCTCCATAGCTCTCTTCTCCTCCTGAGACAGAGGATACACATGGCTCCGTGGGAGCGCAGCTCCTGCCTGGAGGTCTATCGCACAATCTCCCTGCCTATGGGGAGGCAACTGCGTCGCCCTCGACTTACTGAACACAATAGCCAAATCCCCATACTCAGGGGGAACGTGCAATGCGGGCACCTGGTTTGGACTCTCCACCGAGGTAGCCCCTACGGAAACGCCTAAACATCGACCCACACACTGGGCAGACCACTCCATCAAAGCCCTCTCCTGCCACGAAATAGATGGATTATGGGTACTCAACCAGGGCATGCCCAGCACCACCGGATACGCAGGCGAGTCGATCAGAAATAGCTGGATCATCTCCTGATGACCCCCCTGCGCACACATCCTAAGTGGCGCAGTGACCTCCCTGATCAAGCCCGCACCCAACGGACGGCTATCTAGGGCATGAACGGGGAAGGGGACGTCAACAGGAAGAAGGGGAATCCCTAAGGCTAAACAAAACTTCTTATCCACAAAATTCCCAGCCGCGCCTGAATCTACCAGCGCCTTATGCTGGGAATGAGGTGCTACCTGTGGAAAACGCACAGGTATACAGAAATGTGCAACAGAGAGCTCTGGGTGAGTGGGGCGCCTACTCACCTGGAAGGACTCCCCAATGCGGGACCTGTCGTCCTCTCCCCTAGGAGGCCATCCCCAGCACCTAGCCGCGGTGTGTCCTCCCCGACCACAGTTGGTGCAGGAGATGGACCCCCTCGTAAGCCGACCCCTCCTCTCTCTAGCGCCAGCGCCCCCGAGCTCCATGGGGCACGGCTCGGAGGCGCTGGAGGGTGAAATGGATGGACCCCCCTCGGGACGTCCGCGGGTAGCTAGCAGGTTATCCAGCCTGATGGACATGTCGACCAACTGGTCGAACGAGAGGCTGGTGTCCCTACAGGCCAGCTCCCTACGGACGTCCTCGCGTAGACTACATCGGTAGTGATCGATGAGAGCCCGCTCATTCCACCCTGCATCCGCTGCTAGAGTACGGAATTCCAAGGCGAACTCCTGGGCACTCCTCTTCCCCTGCCGGAGGCAGACCAGACGCTCCCCCGCCGCTTTCCCCTCCGGGGGATGGTCAAACACCGCCCTGAAGCGGCGGGAGAACTCATCGTAGGTGATGGTGTTCGCGTCGATTCTCCTCCACTCTGCGTTGGCCCATTCCAACGCCTTCCCGGAAAGGCAGGAGATCAGGGCGGACACGCTCTCGTGTCCCGAGGGCGCCGGGTGCACGGTGGCCAGGTAAAGCTCCACCTGGAGAAGGAATCCCTGACACCCGGCTGCGGTCCCATCGTAGGACCTCGGGAGCGAGAGTCGAACTCCTCTGGGTTCCGGAGCGGGAATGGGCTGACTTGCCGATGGTGCTGGCAGGGAGGATGGCGGTGGAGAAGTCCCTCGGGTCTCCCAGCCTCGGATGGTGGTGATCACCTCCTGCAGTGCGGACCCCATCCGCAGGATCTGGTCACTCTGTTCGCGGACCCTGTCCTCCAGCGTCGCCTGTGCTGCTGCGGCTCCTGCTGATTCCATTCTTGAAGGTGTGTGATTTTGTCAGTGATGCTGTAGGTGGGTGTAGTGGTGGAATCAAGCGCAGGACACCGAAGTACAGTCCAAAAGACTTTAGTGAAAATCCACAAGGGAAAATGAACAAACTTGCCCGAAGGCGAAACTCCGCACGTAGGCGACAAAACAAAACGGGCGCACTACACAGGTGCGTCAAACGCTCCAACACAGTGGAGAAGCTCAACCGAGCGATATAGTATACACGTCCAGCAACGCACGACAGAAAATAAAGCAATCACACACAACACTAGACAAACACAACGAGAACTTATAGGACACTAATTACACTAAACGATAACAGGTGTCACAACAAACAGACAAAAGCAAACGAACATAGAAACATGCAACGGTGGCAGCTAGTATTCCGGAGACGACGAACGCCGAAGCCTGCCCGAGCAAGGAAGAGAGGCAGCCTCGGCCGAAACCGTGACAATATTGCTGTTTTAAAGCTAATTAAAGCTCAAATATAGGTGTGTTGACTGTGATAAAGGCACTGGATCATGAGCTGTCTTATTTGCTAAATGAACAAATGAAGTAGGCGGTGGCCTGGTGCATATAACCATAGAAGCACAGTGACATATGCCTCAATGCCGTCATATTGGTGGCTTATTGGGGGAGTAGCTTTCAGTTATTTTTTTTGGGCCACCCATCCCATGAGAGTGAATGTCATTCCAGTTAATCTGAATGTCATTCCAGTGCACTGCTAGCTATGAATTGTATCTGATTTGCATGTTTAGGTAAAATTACCATTATTATTCAAAAAAAAATTTTTCAATCTGATTGGGTGGGCCTGGCTCCCCAGTGGGTGGCATACCTACGTGGCTGTGACACACTGACAATGGGGATACTTGGCACTAGAAGTGGAATTTAGATTTAGTCTATTAGACATGTTGTCCTTCCTACTGCCTGTAATTTCACTGTGGTGATTGTGTCAGGGTTGGCACTAAATTGCTAGCCATCCCTTCTTTTGTCACTGTCTATAAAACAGTCTGGCATAATATGGACCTTGGGATTGCAGTTTTACAGTATCCTATCTCCTGCATTTACTGCTCTGCAGTAAAGTTCCTATGGAACTCTAAAGGCTGTTGGGGTAGAAGTTGGTCCCTAACCACAGATCTACAGTATATATACAGTACCAGTCAAAAGTTTGGACACAACTACTCATTCAAGGGTTTTTCTTAATTTGTACTCTTCTATACACTGTAGAATGATAGCGAAGACATCAAAACTATGAAATAACACATATGGAATCATGTAGTAACCAAAAAAGTGTTAAACAAATCAAAATATATTTTAGATTTTAGATTCTTCAAAATAGCCACCCTTTGCCTTGATGAAAGCTTTGCACACTCTTGGCATTCTCTCAACCAGCTTCACCTGGAATGCTTTTCCAACAGTATTGAAGGAGTTCCCACATATGCTGAGCACTTGTTGGCTGCTTTTCCTTCATTCTGTGGTCCAACTCATCCCAAACCATCTCAATTGGGTTGAGGTCGGGTGATTGTGGAGGCCAGGTCATCTGATGCAGCACTCCATCACTCTCCTTCTTGGTCAAATAGCCCTTACACAGCCTGGAAGTGTGTTGGGTCATTGTCCAGTTGAAAAACTAATGATAGTCCCAATAAGCGCAAACCAGATGGGATGGCATATTGCTGCAGAATGCTGTGGTAGCCATGCTGGTTAAGTGTGCCTTGAATTCTAAATAAATCACAGACAGTGTCACCAGCAAAGCACCCCCACACCATCAGACCTCCTTCTCCATTCTTCACGGTGGGAACCACATATCCCTGAGATCATCCATTCACCTACTCTGCGTCTCACAAAGACACGGCGGTTGGAACCAAAAATCTCAAATTTGGACTCATCAGACCAAAGGACACATTTCCACTGGTCTAATGTTATTTTGCTCGTGTTTCTTGGCCCAAGCAAGTCTCTTATTATTATTGGTTTCTTTTAGTAGTGGTTTATTTGTAGCAATTTGACCATGAAGGCCTGATTCACGCAGTCTCCTCTGAACAGTTGGTGTTGAGATGTGTCTGTTACTTGAACTCTGTGAAGCATTTATTTGGGCTGCAATTTCTGAGGCTGGTAACTCTAATGACCTTATCCTTTGCAGCAGAGGTAACTCTGGGTCTTCTTTTCCTGTGGCGGTCCTCATAAGAGCCAGTTTCATGTGGTCCTCTGTAGCTCAATTGGTAGAGCAATGACGCTTGTAATGCCAGGGTAGTGGGTTCGATCCCCGGGACCACCCATACGTAAAAATGTATGCACACATGACTGTAAGTCACTTTGGATGAAAGCGTCTGCTAAATGGCATTTTATTATCATAGTGCTTGATGGGTTTTGCGACTGCACTTGAAGAAACGTTAAAAGTTCTTTACATTTTCCGTATTGACTGACCTTCATGTCTTAACGTAATGATGGACTGTTGTTTCTCTTTGCTTAATTGAGCTGTTCTTGCCATAATATGGACCAAATAGGGCTATATTCTGTATACCACCCCTACCTTGTCACAACACGCAAACACATTAAGAAGGAAAGAAATTCCACAAATTAACTTTTAACAAGGCACACCTGTTAATTGAAATGCATTCCAGGTGACTACCTCATGAAGCTGGTTGAGAGAATGCCAAGAGTGTGCAAAGCTGTCATCAAGGCAAAGGGTGGCTACTTTGAAGAATATAAAATATAAAATATATTTTGATTTGTTTAACATTTTTTTTGGTTACGACATGATTCCGTGTGTTATTTCATAGTTTTGATGTCTTCACTATTATTCTACAATGTAGAAAATAGTAAAAATAAAGAAAAACCATTGAATGAGTAGGTGTGTCCAAACTTTTGACTGGTATTGTATATATATATATAGATATATATATATATATATATATATATATATATATATATATATATATATATATAGATATATATATATATATATATATATATATATATATATAGTGGGGAAAAAAAGTATTTAGTCAGCCACCAATTGTACAAGTTCTCCCACTTAAAAAGATGAGAGAGGCCTGTAATTTTCATCATAGGTACACGTCAACTATGACAGATAAATTGAGGGGAAAAAATCCAGAAAATCACATTGTAGGATTTTTAATGAATTTATTTGCAAATTATGGTGGAAAATAAGTATTTGGTCACCTACAAACAAGCAAGATTTCTGGCTCTCACAGACCTGTAACTTCTTCTTTAAGAGGCTCCGCTGTCCTCCACTCGTTACCTGTATTAATGGCACCTGTTTGAATTTGTTATCAGTATAAAAGACACCTGTCCACAACCTCAAACAGTCACACTCCAAATTCCACTATGGCCAAGACCAAAGAGCTGTCAAAGGACACCAGAAACAAAATTGTAGACGTGCACCAGGCTGGGAAGACTGAATCTGCAATAGGTAAGCAGCTTGGTTTGAAGAAATCAACTGTGGGAGCAATTATTAGGAAATGGAAGACATACAAGACCACTGATAATCTCCCTCGATCTGGGGCTCCACGCAAGATCTCACACCGTGGGGTCAAAATGATCACAAGAACGGTGAGCAAAAATCCCAGAACCACACGGGGGGGACCTAGTGAATGACCTGCAGAGAGCTGGGACCAAAGTAACAAAGCCTACCATCAGTAACACACTACGCCACCAGGGACTCAAATCCTGCAGTGCCAGATGTGTACCCCTGCTTAAGCCAGCACATGTCCAGGCCCGTCTGAAGTTTGCTAGAGTGCATTTGGATGATCCAGAAGAGGATTGGGAGAATGTCATATGGTCAGATGAAACCAAAATAGAACTTTTTGGTAAAAACTCAACTCGTCGTGTTTGGAGGACAAAGAATGCTGAGTTGCATCCAAAGAACAGCATACCTACTGTGAAGCATGGGGGTGGAAACATCATGCTTTGGGGCTGTTTTTCTGCAAAGGGACCAGGACGACTGATCCCTGTAAAGGAAAGAATGAATGGGGCCATGTATCGTGAGATTTTGAGTGAAAACCTCCTTCCATCAGCAAGGGCATTGAAGATGAAACGTGGCTGGGTCTTTCAGCATGACAATGATCCCAATCACACCGCCCGGGCAACGAAGGAGTGGCTTCGTAAGAAGCATTTCAAGGTCCTGGAGTGGCCTAGCCAGTCTCCAGATCTCAACCCCATAGAAAATCTTTGGATGGAGTTGAAAGTCTGTGTTGCCCAGCGACAGCCCCAAAACATCACTGCTCTAGAGGAGATCTGCATGGAGGAATGGGCCAAAATACCAGCAACAGTGTGTGAAAACCTTGTGAAGACTTACAGAAAATGTTTGACCTGTGTCATTGCCAACAAAGGGTATATAACAAAGTATTGAGAAACTTTTGTTATTGACCAAATACTTATTTTCCACCATAATTTGCAAATAAATTCATTAAAAATCCTACAATGTGATTTTCTGGATGTGTTTTTCTCATTTTGTCTGTCATAGTTGACGTGTACCTATGATGAAAATTACAGGCCTCTCTCATTTTTTTTAAAGTGGGAGAACTTGCACAATTGGTGGCTGACTAAATACTTTTTTTCCCCACTGTATATATATAGAGTTCCTGTATGCTTTGGGGCTATAGTTATCTCAAACAAAGAAACACCTGCATATTTGGTTAAATGCTGGCTTCCTTTAAGAGAAGCAAGAGCACAAAGTTGACGTACTGTAGAGCAGGTGGTGCTTCAGCCATCCGTTTCTCCAATATGTCAACCGGGATCCTTCGATCGCTGCTTAAGCCATCCAGGTCACGGCTGGGTGTGTGTGTGTGTGTGTGTGTGTGTTTGCATGTGCATGTGTGTGTTACAACCTAAGCCCTGTGTTCCATCCCTGTGTGAGTCACAGGTTCCACTCTGACAAGCTTCCACATCACAGGGGAGAGGCTGACCAAAAAGAGGAGAGGTGGAGGAGGAGAGGAGAGCAGAGAAAACATGTAATGCTACTCTCCAGTGATAGGCTATGGATTGGGTTGCTTGGTCGTCAAGAATCCCTAGTTGTGGATTCCAAGAGAGAATAGAATAGAATAGGATAGAATAGAATGGAATATAGTAGAACAGGATATAATAGCCTGCAATAGGATAGAACAGAATAGAATAAGCTTGTCCTCACAATTAGTAATAGCAAAATAACCACTCTTAACCTTATTTGTGCATGCAACCTCCAGTCAAAACATCACTAGAATGAACATGACAGTTGACCTGTTGAGTTTCTGTGTCTTTATATGGTTTGTTTCTCCTCTGTTTTCTTCTCCTTTCTTCACACCCTTCCTCACATGGCTCATCCCTTCATCTCACCAGGGAAAGGCAGTAGGCAGGCAGCACATCTGTCTTCCTCATTCCTTCATCTCACCAGAGGAAGGCAGTAGGCAGGCAGCACATTTGACTGTATGTGTATGAGTGTGTGTGTGTGTGTCTCTCTCTCTGTGTGTGTGTCTCTGTGTCTCAGTGTGTGTGTGTGTGTGTGTGTGTGTGTGTGTGTGTGTGTGTGTGTGTGTTTCTGTGTGTGTGTGTGTGTGTGTGTGTGTGTGTGTGTGTGTGTGTGTGTGTGTGTGTTTCTGTGTGTGTGTGTGTGTGTGTGTGTTCACCACATGTGGAACATTTTCCAATGGAGTCGTAGATTACACAGTGGTGTGACTAGAGATATACAGACACAGCTTTCACAGCTGACTGTCAAGGATGGATTTAAAAACATCACACACACACACACACACTGGGAGCCCTTCTCACCTGTGAAAGGTGTGATTTATAACCCGTCCAATCTCGCCATCCGTCCCTCTGTCGTCTGCAAAGTGTGATTACCCATGTCTCACTGCAAGCGTCGTCGTGACATAGTTACTATGGCAACATCCTCTCCATTCACCCGCTGAGTCTGTCTTTGTGCAACATAGTGTATATCTGAGTCTGTCTTTGTGCAACATAGTGTATGTCTAAGTCTGTCTTTGTGCAACATAGTGTATGTCTGAGTGTTTTCTTGAAATGTTTTTGTGTAATATTTGTCATTTCACCTACAGAGAGGAAAGAAAGAGAGAGAGAGAGAGAGAGAGAGAGAGAGAGAGAGAGAGAGAGAGAGAGAGAGAGAGAGAGAGAGAGAGAGAGAGAGAGAGAGAGAGAGAGAGAGAGAGAGAGAGAGAGAGAGAGAGAGAATTAGAAGTAAATTCTGGTCTAGGTTCAATTAACAACTGCTGTGGTCTTAGATTGATTAAACACCACTAT
>NC_139994.1:6917656-6925156 GCF_964263955.1 Coregonus lavaretus
GCTTTAGTTTTTGCTTGTAAGCAGGACTCAGGAGGATAGAATTATGGTCAGATTTGCCAAATGGAGGGCGAGGGAGAGCTTTGTATACGTCTCTGTGTGTGGAGTAAATGTGGTCCAGAGTTTTTTTTCCTTTGGTTGCACATGTGACATGCTGGTAGAAATTAGGTAAAACAGATATTAACTGCTACAGACCCATATCCATCCTGCCCTGCCTTTCAAACATTTTTGAAAGCCAGGTCAACAAACAGATCACCGACCATTTCGAATCCCACCGTACCTTCTCCGCTATGCAATCCGGTTTCCGAGCTGGTCATGGGTGCACTTCAGCCACGGTCAAGGTCCTAAATGATATTATAACCGTGATCGATAATAGACAGTACTGTGCAGCCGTTTTCATTGACCTGGCCAAGGCTTTCGACTCTGTCAACCACCGCATTCTTATTGGCAGACTAAATAGCCTTGGTTTCTCAAATGACTGCCTCGCCTGGTTCACCAACTACTTCTCAGATAGAGTTCAATGTGTCAAATCGGAGGGCCTGTTGTCTGGACCTATGGCAGTCTCTATGGGGGTGCCACAGGGTTCAATTCTTGGGCCGACTCTTTTCTCTGTGTATATCAATGACGTCGCTCTTGCTGCTGGTGACTCTCAGATCCACCTCTACGCAGACGACACCATTTTGTATACATCTGGCCCTTCATTGGACACTGTGTTAACAAACCTCCAAACGAGCTTCAATGCCATACAACACTCCTTCAGTAGCCTCCAACTGCTCTTAAACACTAGTAAAACTAAATGCATGCTCTTCAACCGAACGCTGCTTGCACCCGCCCACCCGACTAGAATCACTACTCTCGACGGGTCTGACCTAGAGTATGTGGACAACTACAAATATCTAGGTGTCTGGTTAGACTGTAAACTCTCCTTCCAGACTCACATTAAGAATCTCCAATCCAAAGTTAAATCTAGAATCGGTTTCCTATTTCGCAACAAAGCCTCCTTCACTCATGCTGCCAAACATGCCCTCGTAAAACTGACAATCCTACCGATCCTTGACTTCGGCGATGTCATTTACAAAATAGCCTCCAACACTCTACTCAGCAAATTGGATGTAGTCTATCACAGTGCCATCCGTTTTGTCTCCAAAGCCCCATATACTACCCACCACTGTGACCTGTACGCTCTTGTTGGCTGGTCCTCACTACATATTCGTCGCCAAACCCACTGGCTCCAGGCCATCTATAAATCACTGCTAGGCAAATCCCCGCCTTATCTTAGCTCATTGGTCACCATAGCAACACCCACCCGTAGTCTGCGCTCCAGCAGGTATATCTCACTGGTCATCCCCAAAGCCAACACCTCCTTTGGCCGCCATTCCTTCCAGTTCTCTGCTGCCAATGACTGGAACAAATTGCAAAAATCTCTGGAGCTGGAGACACTTATCTCCCTCACTAACTTTAAGCATCAGTTGTCAGAGCACCATACCGATCACTGCACCTGTACACAGCCCATCTGAAATTAGCCCGCCCAACTACCTCATCCCTATATTGTTATTTATTTTGCACATTTGTACCCCAGTATCTCTATTTGCACATCATCTCTTGCACATCTATCATTCCAGTGTTAATACTAATTGTAATTATTTTGCACTATATCCTATTTATTGCCTTACCTCCATAACTTGCTACATTTGCACACACTGTATATATATTTATTTCTGTTGTATTTTTGACTTTGTTTTGTTTTACCCCATATGTAACTCTGTGTTGTTGTTTTTATCGCACTGCTTTGCTTTATCTTGGCCAGGTCGCAGTTGTAAATGAGAACTTGTTCTCAACTGGTTTACCTGGTTAAATAAAGGTGAAATAAAAATAAATAAAATAAAATATAAGTTTGCCAGCATTAAAGTCCCCGGCCACTAGGAGAGCCGCTTCTGGATGATAATTTTCTTGTTTGCTTATGGCCTTATACAGCTCGTTGAGTGTGGTCTTAGTGCCAGCATCGGTTTGTGGTGGTAAATAGACGGCTACGAATAATATAGATGAAAACTCTCTTGGTAGATATTGTGGTCTACAGCTTATCATGAGGTACTCTACCTCAGGCGAGCAATACCTCAATACTTCTTTAATATTAGACATTGCGCACCAGTTATTGACAAATATACACACACCCCCACCCCTCGTCTTACCAGACGTAGCTGCTCTGTCCTGCCGATGTATGGAAAACCCAGCCCGCTCTATATTATTTGTGTCGTCATTCAGCCACGACTCGGTGAAACATAAGATATTACAGTTTTTAATGTCCCGTTGGTAGGATAATCTTGAACGGAGATCATCAAGTTTATTTTCCAATGATTGCACGTTGGCCAATAGAACGGATGGTAGAGGCGGGTTACCCACTCGCCGACGAATTCTCACAAGGCACCCCGATCTCCGCCCCCTGTATTTCCGTCTTTTCTTCACGCGAATGACAGGGATTTGGGCCTGGTCTCAAGGAAGCAGTATATCCTTTGCGTCGGACTCCTTAAATAAAAATCTTCGTCCAGTTCGAGGTGAGTAATCGCTGTTCTGATATCCAGAAGCTCTTTTCGGTCATAAGGGATGGTAGCAGCAACATTATGTACAAAATAAGTTACAAATAATGCGAAAAAACAAACAATATAGCACAGTTGGTTAGGAGCCCGTAAAACGGCAGCCATCCCCTCTAGCGCCATTGGTTGGGTCTAAATGTGTTGGGTCTAAATGTGTTTCTGTCCTTGGGCTCTGTGGGGTCTGTTTGTGTTTGTGAACAGAGCCCCAGAACCAACTGGCAGAGGGGACTCTTCTCTAGGTTCATCTCTCTGTAGGTGATGGCTTTGTGGTGGAATGTGTGGGCATCGCTTACTTTTAGGTGATTGTAGAATTTAACAGCTATTTTCTAGATTTTGTAAACTAGCGGGTATAGTCCTAATTCTATTCTGCATGCATTGTTTGGGGTTTTGCGTTGTACACAAAGTATAATTTTGCAGATTTCTGCATGCAGAGTCTCAATTTATGTGTTTGTCCCATTTTGTGAATTCTTGGTTGGTGAGTGGACCCCAGACCTCACAACCATAGAGGGCAATGGGCTCGACAACTGATTTAAGTATTTTTAGGCAGACCCTAATTGGGATGTTGAGTTTTATGTTCCTTTTGATGGCATAGAAGGCCGTTCTTGCCTTGTCTGTTAGATAATTCACAGCCTCGTGGAAGTTACCTGTGGTGTTGATATTTAGGCCGTGGTAGGTGTAATTATTTATGTGCTCTATGGCAACGGTGTCTAGATAGAATGTGTATTTGTTTTCTTGGCTACTGGGCCTTTTTTGGAACACCTTTATTTTTGTCTTACTGAGATTCACTGTCAGGGCCTAAGTCTGACAGAATCTGTGCAGAAGATCTAGGTGCTGCTGTAGGCCCTCCTTCGTTGGGGACAGAGGCACCAGATCATCTGCAAACAGTAGACATTTGAGTCCAGTAGGGTGAGGCTGGGTGCTGCATTGACATATATGTTGAAGAGGGTGGGGCTCAAGCTGCATCACTGTCTCACCCCTCTCTTTCTCTCTCTCTCTCTCTCCCTCTCTCTGTCTCTCTCCCTCTCTCCCTCAATAGTTGTGTGATGTTTAGCTAGGGGAGTCTACACTCACTGGCCAGTGTATTAGGTACAGGAAAATGGATTGCTACTACAGACAGTGAGTCACGTGGCTATAGCTTGCTATATAAAGCAGGCAGACAGGCATCAAGGCATTCAGTTACTGTTTGATTGAACTTTAGAATGGGCAAAACAAGTGACCTAAGCGAGAGTGGTATGATCATTGGTGCCAGGCACGCCAGATCCAGTATCTCAGAAACTACAGTGACTAGGGTACCCCAAGAATGTTGTGGCAACCAAAAAACATCCAGTCAGCGGCAGTCCTGTGGGTTAAAGCTTGTTGATGAGCGAGGTCGAAAGAAAATGGTAAGAGGGCAAGCTAACAGCACAACTTCTCGATCCTTGTCATGGATGGGCTAATGCAGCAGACGACCACACTGGGTTCCACTCCTATCAGCTAAAAACAAGAAGAAGCCACTCCATTGGGCATGTGATCACCAACATTGGACAATTGAGGAGTGGATAAATGTCATGCTGATGGCAGAGTCAGGATTTGGCTTAAGCAGCATGAGTCCATGGACCCATCCTGCCTGGTGTCATCGGTAAAGGCTGGTGGCGGTGGTGTACCGCCGTCCGATCTGCAGCAACTGTGTGATGCCATCACATCAGCATGGACCAACATGCCTGTGGAACATTTCCGACATATAGAATCCTGGAGACAAAGGGGGGTCCGACCCAGTTCTAGATGGGTGTACCTAATAAACTGGCAGATTAATGTAGACCCTCCCTCCCTCTCTCGCTCCATCAGTAGTTGTGTGAGGGGTAGTGGGTGAATGGGTCCTCTACCCCTCCCTCTCTCCCTCCCCCCATTTTACCAAAGACCTGCCACTGGCATTAAACAAAGCATGTGTGTCCATGTATGCTGATTATTCAACCATACACGCATCAGCAACCACAGCTAATGAAGTCACTGAAACCCTTAACAAAGCGTTGCAGTCTGTTTTGGAATGGGTGGCCACTAATAAACTGGTCCTGAACATCTCTAAAACTAAGGGCATTGTATTTGGTACAAATCATTCCCTAAATTCTAGACCTCAGCTGAATCTGGTAATGAATGTTGTGGCTGTTGAACAAGTTGAGGAGACTAAATTACTTGGCGTTAACTTAGATTGTAAACTATCATGGTCAAAACATATAGATTCAATGGTTGTAAAGATGGGGAGAGGTCTGTCCGTAATAAATATATGCTCTGCTTTTCTGACACCAAAAGCAAGTTCTGCAGGCTCTAATTTTGTCTAATCTTGATTATTGTCCAGTCCTGTGGTCCAGTGCTGCAAGGAAATACCTAGTTAAGCTGCAGCTGGCCCAAAACAGAGCGGCACGTCTTGTTCTTCATTGTAATCAGAGGGCTGATATAAATACTATGTATGCCAGTCTCTCTACCCTTGGCTAAGAGTTGAGGAGAGACAGACTGTACCACTTCTTCTTTTTATAAGAAACATTAATGTGTTGAAAATCCCAAATTGTTTGCATAGTCAACTTAGACATAGCTCTGACACACACACACTTACCCCACCAGACATGCCACCAGGGGTCCTTTCACAGCTCTGACACACACACACACTTACCCCACCAGACATGCCACCAGGGGTCCTTTCACAGCTCTGACACACACACACTTACCCCACCAGACATGCCACCAGGGGTCCTTTCACAGTCCCCAAATCCAGAACAAATTCAAGAAAGCGTACAGTATTATATAGAGCCGTTATTGCTCAAATAAACAGCAAACCTGGTTTAAAAAAACAGATAAAGCAACACCTCACGGCACAACGCCTCTCCCCTATTTGACCTAGATAGTTTGTGTGTATGTATTGATATGTAGGCTACGTGTGCCTTAAACATTTTTTATGTAGTTTTGTCCTTGAGCTGTTCTTGTCTATTAATGTTCTGTATTATGTCATTTTTCATGTTTTGTGTGGACCCCAGGAAGAGTAGCTGCTGCTTTTGCAACAGCTAATGGGGATCCTAATAAAATACCAAATACCAAAATACCTCCCTACCGCTCTCTCTCCATCAGTAGCAGTGTGAGGGCTAATGGGTGTATGGGTCCTCTACTCCTCCCTCTCTCCCTCCCCGCTCCTAGATGTCAATACTGCACTGCTTGAGAGAAGCTAACATGACTGTCACTCTCCTGGGATGAAAGCAAAAAGCAAAGCCTGGTGTGTGTAAATGTGTATAGAAGTGTCTGTGTGTGTATGTGAGTGTGTGTCTCTTTTTGTCTCTGAGTGAGTGTGTCCTCAGCTCACTGGTCTGTGTTATTGTGCTAGTCAGACTGGGAAGTGGTTTAGGTGCCAAACCCTGAACTCAGATATTTACTTCTACAGAGTGCCAGAGAGAGAGAGAGAGAGAGAGAGAGAGAGAGAGAGAGAGAGAGAGAGAGAGAGAGAGAGAGAGAGACAAACAAACCCAATTTTGATAAACTCCCTTATCTACGGGGTGAAATACCACAGTGTGCCATCACAGCAGGAATATTTGTGACCTGTTCCCACAAGAAAAGGGCAACCAGTGAAGAACAAACACCATTGTAAATACAACGCATATTTATGTTTATTTATTTTCCCATTTGTACTTTAACTATTTGCACATTGTTACCACACTGTATATAGACGTAATATGACATTTTAAATGTCTTTATTCTTTTGGAACTTCTGAGTGTAATGTTTTCTGTTAATATTTATTGTTTATTTCACTTTTGTTTACTATCTACTTCACTTGCTTTGGCAATGTTAATATACATTTCCCATGCCAATAAAGCCCTTAAATTGAAATGGAATTGAATTGAGAGAGAGAGAGAGAGAGAGAGAGAGAGAGAGAGAGAGAGAGAGAGAGAGAGAGAGAGAGAGAGAGAGAGAGAGAGTGACAGAGAAACAGAGACAGTTAAATAGGGATGAACAGAAACAGTTAGAGAGATACTGTAGAGGGGAAGGAGACAGCGAAAGAGAGAGAGAGAGTGAGGAAACGTCCCGTTAGCAGCAGACAGTGAGACTAACTCCAGTGCCACATCTACTCTGGCTAAGAGGATATTGGGTCCACGTGGCCAACTGACACATATTCCAACAGCTCTTTCTTTTTTTCTTTCTCTCTCATTCTTTCTATCCAGAGAAAGAAGAGTGGGATGAGGGCTGTGGAATATGCTGACACAGGCTAACGAAAGAAAGAACACACCAGGAAATACAGTAGTAAATTTCCACTGGCGTCTGGAAGGGTGTGTGCGTGTGTGTGTGTGTGTGTGTGTGTGTGTATGTGTGTGTGTGCGTGTGTGCGTGTGTTTTGGTATTTTTGGGTATTTTATTAGGATCCCCATTAGCTGTTGCGAAAGCAGAAGCTATTCTTCCTGTGGTCCACACAAAACATGAAACATGACATAATACAGAACGTTAATAGACAAGAACAGCTCAAGGACAGAACGACATCAATTTAAAATGAAGAACAAAATACATACCAATACATACACACAAACTATCTAGGTCAAATAGGGGAGAGGCGTTGTGCCGTGAGGTGTTGCGTTATCTGTTTTTTTAAACCAGGTTTGCTGTTTATTTGAGCAATATGAGATGGAACGTTCCATGCAATAATGGCTCTATATAATACTGTACGCTTTCTTGAATTTGTTCAGGATTTGGGGACTGTGAAAAGACCCCTGGTGGCATGTCTGGTGGGGTAAGTGTGTGTGTCAGAGCTGTGTGCAAGTTGACTATGCAAACAATTTGGGATTTTCAACACGTTAATGTTTCTTATAAAAAGAAGAAGTGATGCAGTCAGTCTCTCCAAACTCTCAAGAGAGACTGGCATGCATAGTATTTATATAAGCCCTCTGATTACAATGAAGAGCA
>NC_139994.1:6927656-6960156 GCF_964263955.1 Coregonus lavaretus
GGAAAGAGAGTGTGAGAGGAGAGAGAGAGGGGCAGGGGGAGAGAGAGAGAGAGGAGAGCATGACAGTACGTGCCCAATGATCAGACAGAATCCCAAATGAAAGGCAACATCTCTAAGTGCCGCTCTGCTAATGCTAAGCTAACCGCTAGGTGGGTGAATGCAAACAGGGCCACACTACGGCTAGGCTGGGCTACTGTCTGAGATGACACCCCTGTTAACATGCTACCACTTTACCCTCACCTGTTACAATAACATATTTCTCTGAACAAGATGTGCTTTGATCAACGTTCAGTTTGTGAATGTTCAAACGATCACTTAGCTAATCTGTAATCTAGCTGTTTATTAGCTGTAGGCCTATGTCTTTTTAACAATGACTGAGAGTGAATGGCTGCATGCCTTTGCACTGAATAAGAGCTTATACTTACGAGTATTTGACTATATGGGTTTGGATTGAAACATCTTCACCACTCTCATCCTCCCAAGAAACGTCAAGCTTCACAGGGGGTCCCATTCAAGAAACAGAAAGACTGCTATAGCCACAGCAACATTCTTAATTGCAATGGGCTAAAACCTTGTGCTAACAGGCTATGAAGCTACATTCAAGATCTCATGCTGTTAAATATTGTTTTAATATAATAATTTAATATGCCATTTAGCAGACGCTTTTATCCAAAGCGACTTACAGTCATGCGTGCATACATTTTTGTGTATGGGTGGTCCCGGGGATCAAACCCACTACCTTGGCGTTACAAGCGCCGTGCTCTACCAGCTGAGCTACAGAGGATCAGAACATCCTGCAAAGCTTTGATTGAATAGCATTCCAAAGTGCTATAGTTGTGAATGTCCTTATAAGGATGCAGTTGTTGTATTAGCTGATTATTGTCCAGACAGGAGACATATGGCAGACATAACTTGGATTACACACACACACACACACATTGATATGGTTATAGACACTCACTGTAAGTGACAGAGTGTGTGTGCGTGTGTGTGTGTGTGTGTGTGTGTGAATCCAGCAACATGCTCACATTGATTGAGTTAGACACTTCCTGTGTGTTGTGTATTTTATGACCTTTAGTAATTGACCACAGAAGAACTGAAGGACACGCACACACACACACACATTAAATTCAGTTACGCTTCTATGATCGTATAAGGTTAATTCAATGCTAATTAAATAGCGGTGTGGGTTGTGTGTCTGTGCACATGTATGTGTGTGTGTGTGTGTTTTGGCCTGTAATATTTGTGTTGTAGACTATATCACCAGGCAGGAGACGGGAGTATAGGTTAGTGTGTCTCGTGGAATACAACTTTGGACCATAGTGTGCATGTGCACTGTCTATTAGGTGTCGTAACATAACCAGCCAGGTCACCCATGATACAAGTCAATATTCTGAGGACGCTGGGGGATTATGTGGAAACCGGCCACTAGGGGCAACAGTGAGCGCATCTGCCTCTGATTCCAAAGGTTGCAAGTTTGAATCCAGCTATAAATAGTTGTTTTTTATATTTTATTCTTAAGCCTAGCCCATACCTTAACCTTAACCCTTACCTTAACCATTCGGAGTTAATGCCTAACCTTAAAAATTCAGTTAATGCCTAAACTTAACCTTAAACACTTCAAAAGGCTACTTTTGGAACAACTTCAAAATCTTCCGTTTGAGAAACATGGATGAACGTCTAATTCTGATGTGAGACTGTGAGAACTGGTAGAACAGAACACTGCCGTAATGCATTACTGCTTATTAACAGCATAGTAACTAACATAGACGGCCGTGAATGTGTGTGTGTGTGTGTGTGTGTGTGTGTGTGTTTTTGTCTGTGCATGTGTATGTGTGTGTGTGTGTTTGTGTGTGTGTGTGTGTGTGTGTGTGTGTGTGTGTGTGTGTGTGTGTGTGTGTGTGTGTGTGTGTGTGTGTGTGTGTGTCCGTGCATGTGTGTGTGATTGTGTGAGTATATGCTTGTTTGTATTTCATGCCTCCATGCATGTGAATGTAAATGTGGGACTAGCTTTTGTCACTAAACAATCTCTGTATCACTTAACCCTTATAAACTGTATCAGTTGACACGGGCGGCCCTAGGCAGCAATATGTATTCCAGGTGCGTCAGTGTAATTTCGTTAAGTGCAGTTTTGCATTAAAGATAATTGAACACCCTTACAGCCCCTAGGCAATTAGAACAAGACAGCGTCAACTTCCGACCTTGGCAAGGTGTCAATTATTTGTTGGCCAGCGGTTAGAAACGTGTCTGTTCTCAATCTGTCACTGTCTATTCCTCTATTTCTCCTCTCTGTTTATTGCCCCTTCTCTCTCCTCAGGAGTTAGGATCGCTCTGTTTATCGCCCCTTCTCTCTCCTCAGGAGTTAGGATCGCTCTGTTTATCGCCCCTTCTCTCTCCTCAGGAGTTAGGATCGCTCTGTTTATCGCCCCTTCTCTCTCCTCAGGAGTTAGGATCGCTCTGTTTATCGCCCCTTCTCTCTCCTCAGGAGTTAGGATCGCTTTGTTTATCGCCCCTTCTCTCTCCTCAGGAGTTAGGATCTCTCTGTTTCTTTCTCCTTCTATCTCTGCTAAAGCTAATATAAAATGTTTCATTTGACTGATAAAACAGTTGACTAAATGATCTGTTTGGCAAAGTGTGTGTGTGTATGTGCTTATGTTTTGTTTCAAACTGATGCTGTGGCATTCTGCCTACCTGTCCACACATGCATGATCCCTGATCTTTCCAGGGCTCTAACTGAACAGGGAATATACACTTGTACCACACCAAAACACACACCAGACCAACACACACCTATACACACACCAGGCCAACACACACCTATACACACACCAGGCCAACACACACCTATACACATACCAGGCCAACACACACCTATACACACACCAGACCAACACATACCTATACACACACCAGACCAACACACACCTATACACACACCAGACCAACACATACCTATACACATACCAGACCAACACACACCTATACACACACCAGGCCAACACACACCAAAACACACACCAGGTCTACACACACCTATACACACACCAGACCAACACACACCAGACCAACACACACCAGACCAACACACACCTATACACACACCAGGCCAACACACACCTATACACACACCAGGCCAACACACACCTATACACACACCAGGCCAACACACACCTATACAAACACCAGGCCAACACACACCTATACACACACCAGACCAACACACACCTATACACACACCAGACCAACACACACCTATACACACACCAGACCAACACACACCTATACACACACCAGGCCAACACACACCTATACACACACCAGACCAACACACACCAAAACACACACCAGGCCAACACACACCTATACACACACCAGGCCAACACACACCTATAAACACACCAGACCAACACACACCTATACACACACCAGGCCAACACACACCTATACACACACCAGACCAACACACACCTATACACACACCAGGCCAACACACACCTATACACACACCAGACCAACACACACCTATACACACACCAGACCAACACACACCAAAACACACACCAGGCCAACACACACCTATACACACACCAGGCCAACACACACCTATACACACACCAGGCCAACACACACCAAAACACACTCCAGGCCAACACACACCTATACACACACCAGGCCAACACACACCTATACACACGCCAGACCAACACACACCTATACACATGCCAGGCCAACACATACCTATACACACACCAGGCCAACACACACCTATACACACACCAGACCAACACATACCTATACACACACCAGGCCAACACACACCTATACACACACCAGGCCAACACACACCTCCCTACAGGCAAACACACACCTCCCTACACACACCAAGGGGAAAACCCACCTCCATTTAGAAGTAGGAAAAATGACTAAGAATGATTCATAGGACCCATCTAGCTAATCCCTGATCATTTGTTCCTTTTCCTCCACTACTAAATACATTCCAGAAATGTAAATCTACACGTATGTCATCTGATTATCTGAACGCAAGTTTTTACAGTGAAACACAAGTATTTCCCCAGCACACACACACACACTCCACACACACACACACACACACACACACACACACAGAGAGACGGCCCCTGTCGACGCACACACAGACCAAATCCCTGTGTTTTGGGAGCATCTGTTTGTTTGTGTGTGTGTCTCTGAGTTGCCAGAGTGAATTAGTGAGATGCAGCTCTGCCTGCTCTAAATGTTTCATGATGTTTACCAGACGGTTTGTACTGAGAGGAAGATCAAGGTAACCCACTCCCTCTGAGACGCAGAGAGGGATTTATGGTGGGGTGGGACAAGGTGAAGAGGTCCATTGATGGATGGAAGAGAGAAAGGGGAGATGTAGGGAGAAAGTGAGACAGAAGGAGAGAGCAGTAGAAAGAGAGCAGTAGAAAAAGAGAGAAAGAGAGAGAGAGAGAGAGAGAGGATATCATCTATAGAGGGTAGGGTGAAGAGAGTTTGAAGTGATGACTGTATGAATACATTAGTAAATAATCCTCTGCGTCCTCATTTTCCACAACTATACAGCACCCAATTGTGTGAGTGCTGTTTACAAACATTTTGTGTCAATACACCCACCACCCATTCACAGTTTCCCCGGAACCCCACTGCTGCGGGCTCCTTCAGGCCTCCCTGTGCCTTCACGTTCGGGATACAGCAGGACATTAGACTAATACCACTGTAAGACCAACACACACAGAGAACAGGCCATGTCTCCTACTTAATAACCACATTCCATAACACAGAAGAGAGGATTAATGTTCATTAGCGTACCACCCCCCACTCTCCCCACTCACCCCCCCTCTTCTTCCCTCTCCTTCCCTCTCCCCCTCTCCTTCCCTCTCCCCCTCTCCTTCCCTCTCCCACCTCTCCCCCCTCTCCTTCCCTCTCCCCCTCTCCTTCCCTCTCCCCCCTCTCCTTACCTCTCCCCCCTCTCCTTCCCTCTCACTCTGTATTGCTCTCTCTCTTCCACTTTTATTAAGCTCTGCAGTCTGAACTCATCCCTCTCTCTCTCTCTCTCTCTCTCTCTCTCTCTCTCTCGGTCGGCATTTGAGACGATAATTGACATTTTCAGACAAGATCAGTGGCGACCTGGAAGAGAGCGGGGGGACATTTAGGTGGTGGTACGCGGGTGGGGGGGGAGCTTTTGCGCGGCTCCACAATGCCCCCATTGTTCTGCCAGTAATTACACCAGAGCCAAGAGAGATCAGTAGCGGTTATTCAATTCATATCAAATGAAATTTAAAAAGCGGCAGAGCGCCGGCCGTGGCGGCTGTCCACTGTCTGTCCTTGGCTACCCACTGTTCATCTTCAGCCCCAACACTCTCCTAATTCACTTACTCATGCTCTCATATCTACTCTCTCTCAGATCTACTCTCTCTCTCATATCTACTCTCTCTCATATCTACTCTCTCTCAGATCTACTCTCTCTCATATCTACTCTCTCTCAGATCTACTCTCTCTCATATCTACTCTCTCTCAGATCTACTCTCTCTCATATCTACTCTCTCATATCTACTCTAATTTCTACTCTCATATCTACTCTCATATCTACATCTACTCTCTCATATCTACTCTCTCTCAGATCTACTCTCTCTCATATCTACTCTCTCATATCTACTCTCATATCTACTCTCATATCTATATCTACTCTTTCTCATATCTACTCTCTCTCAGATCTACTCTCTTTCATTTCTACTCTCTCTCATATCTACTCTCTCTCATACCTACTCTCTCTCATATCTACTCTCTCATATCTACATCTACTCTCTCTCATATCTACTCTCTCTCAGATCTACTCTCTTTCATATCTACTCTCTCTCAGATCTACTCTCTCTCAGATCTACTCTCTTTCATATCTACTCTCTCTCATATCTGCTCTCTCTCATATCTACTCTCTATCATATCTACTCTCTCATATCTACTCTCTCTCATATCTACTCTCTCATATCTACATCTACTCTCTCTCATATCTACTCACTCTCATATCTGCTCTCTCTCATATCTACTCTCTCTCATATCTACTCTCTCATATCTACATCTACTCTCTCTCATATCTGCTCTCTCTCATATCTACTCTCTCTCATATCTACTCTCTCTCATATCTACTCTCTCTCATATCTACTCTCTTTCTCTCTCTCTCTTTCCCTCTCTCTCTTTTTCGTTCTCTCATTCTCCTACTTTCCCATGGTTTTGGAAGTCCATGTTTCTTTCCTGTTATCTCTAATTTTTTGTTCTCTCTGTCAGTTTCTTCTTTTTATTCTCTCTCTCTTTTTCTCTCTTCTCAATTTGTTTCTCTCTCTATACCAAATCCATTCTTTGCTCCCTGAGTCTGTTTCTCCTTCTTTATCTTAGTCTCCTGTGATTTCTCTCTCTCCACCCTCTGTCTCTATTTTCTCCCTCTTTTTGTCTCTCTCATCCAAACTCTCCCACTTACTTTGCTAATTTATATTTATCTTTCTCTCTCTTTCAATCTCTCTTGTTCAGTTCCTCTCTTTATCACAAACACTCTCTCCACAGTTCTCACTTCTCACCTCAAGCTTAAAATGCTATTCTTTCACGTCGTCTATCTGCCCCCCACTAAAACCAAGCATTTAAATATGAACACAGTGTCATCTATCAAAGTTCTTGTTCTCTGAATATCTGAATATGAAAATATTTTACTGAGTACTATGAAAGATCACATTACCCAAAATGCATGTACAGTAGCCTTGCTCATTTCACTCATCTTGTTACCCGATGATTGCACTGCCGCAGTCATGTGTCTACAATTCTAAATATCACCACTTGGGGGAAACACAACCCCACAGATTTCTTTATGGATCTGCAGCTGTGGTTGCAATGTCGTCTGTTTCAGCTACTGTGCTGTCCACACTGGAAATGCAAGTGCTTCCCTCCCTCCCTCCCTCCCTTCCTCCATCTCTTCTTCCTAAATCAGCGGCAATAAAAACAGATGCTGGATTGAAATGTCACGAGCATATCTCAAACTGCCAGAAAATGCACCTGTTCACCTAAGGTGCTTCGAGGGGGGGGGGGGGGGGGGTGAACTCCCATCGATTACAACCACTTGCAGGTTAGAGATCTACATAGAGATACACTGGCACTGGGGAAAACCCTATGGGTGAGCTAGAACAGAGAGAAAGAGAGGGAGGGAGGATGGAGGGAAGGATGTACGAAGAGAAGGAGGGAACTGTATTGGAAAGTGATTGTAGATGGAGTAAGGAGGAGAATGAAAGGAGATAGGGAGTGAGGGATAGAGGGACAGAGAGGGACAGTGAGGGATAGGGGGACAGAGAGGGACAGAGAGGGATAGAGGGACAGAGAAGGACAGAGATGGACAGAGAGGGGCAGAGAGGGACAGAGATGGACAGAGAGGGACAGAGATGGACAGAGAGGGACAGAGATGGACAGAGAGGGAAAGAGAGGGACAGAGAGGGACAGAGAGGGGTAGAGAGGGACAGAGAGGGACAGAGGTGGACAGAGAGGGACAGAGAGGGACATAGATGGAAAGAGAGGGACAGAGATGGACAGAGGTGGACAGAGATGGACAGAGGTGGACAGAGAGGGACAGAGAGGGACAGAGAGGAACAGAGATGGACAGAGATGGACAGAGAGGGACAGAGATGGACAGAGAGGAACAGAGATGGCCAGAGAGAGACAGAGAGGGACAGAGATGGACAGAGAGGGACATACAGGTAGGAAAGGCAGTGTTAGAAAGGGAGAGAAGAGAAAATCAGGGACTTTTTGATTGGGGAAGGGGGAGAAGGAGAGAGAGAGAGAGAGAGAGAGAGAGAGAGAGAGAGAGAGAGAGAGAGAGAGAGAGAGAGAGAGAGAGAGAGAGAGAGAGAGAGAGAGAGAGAACTGGACAGACAAAGGATGGAAAGAGAAGAGTGAATAACAGAGTCAAGCAGGGATAGAGATGGAGTGGTAACATATTCAGGCTGTGATCTGCTAGGCTCTAGGCTGAGCAGTGATTTGTGTGGAATCTCTCGGAGGGGGTGATTTGGTTGATAATGGCCAGCTAAAGCAGCTGTCTGCTGCCTATGCCTGTCATAAATCTTTCATTGTTTCTCTCTCTCTCTCTCTCTCTCTCTCTCTCTCTCTCTCTCTCTATCTCTCTCTCTCTCTCTCTCTCTCTCTCTGTCTAGCTCTCCTTTTCCCTCCCTCTTGCTCCTCTCCTCTGGCCCTCAGCTCCACAATACAGCCGCCACAGCAATCAATGATGCATTTTTAAACAGGCACAGATGAAGTCCCACTGTGATAGCAATATAATCAATTCAACATCAACTTGGCCACTCATAGGAGACAGCAACAGATGAAGTGGAACCATTTTTACTCCACTGTACCACTGGGGGTAGCACTAACACACTGGGGGGTAACACTAATACACTGTGGGTAACACACTGGGGGATGACACCAAAGGCTGGTTTATACTTTGTCTATTGACATGTCTATAGACAATGAAAATGTGACAAGTGTCGCTGGTCAAAAATACATTTAATTTATGCTCCAGTGGAATGTCTGTAGATCGTAGCTGCAACTGTTGTTTTCCTTGTCGTACACAGATGAAAAAAGTTCAACTTTACCCTGTTACTGGTTGCCTGACTGAGACAGCAGTTCGAAAAATCTCTGGTAGAATGCCCTGCTTTTATTTCGTCACACTCACAACCATAAGCTATTTCCTGTTATTAGCTCGCCATTAAATTGTAAATAATGATCTTATTGTGAGTTTATTTTCCTGTAATAATATGGATGGGCATACTGGTGTTAAAATACAGCAGTTATGCTATTTTGGACCACCAGGCTGCTGATGTCATACAGCCTGTCATTTTTGTGTTTATACTTTTCATAATGACAACGACAAGTTTGATGTCGGACAAATATAAAATGTTCTTGATGTCACTGCGTAAACTGTCCACAGACATGTCGATACACCACTGGGGGGTAAAACTAACACAAGGAGGGAACACTAACACACTGGGGGGGTAACACTAACACACTGGGGGGTAACACTAACACATTGGAGGGGTATCAGTAAAACAATGAGAGTAACACTAACACACTGGGGGTAATACTAACACAATTGGGGGTAACGCTAACACACTGGGGGTACCACACTGGGGGGTAAAACTAACACACTGGGTGTAACACTAACACACCGGGGGTAGAAGTAACATACTGGGGGATAACACTAACACACTGGGGGTAAAACGAACACACTTGGGGGTAAAACTAACACACTGGGGGATAAGACTAACACACCTGAGGATAACACTGACACACTGGGGGGTAACACTAACACACTGGGGGTAACACTAACACACTGCGGGTAAAATTAACACACTGGGGGTTACACTAACACACTGGGGTAACACTAACATTAACATACTGGGGGTAACATTAACACACTTGGGGGTTACACTAACACACGGGGGTAACACTAACTTACTGGGGGGTAACACTAATACACTGGGGGGTAACACTAACACACTGGGGGTAACAATAACACACTGGGGGGTTACACTAACACACTGGGGGTAACACTAACACTCTGGGGTAACACTAACACACTGGGGTTAACACAAATGCTAACACACTGGGGGTAACATTAACTCTAACACTAACACACTGGGGGTTACACTAATACACTGGGGGTAACACAAACATTAACATACTGGGGGTAACATTAACACACTGGGGGGTTACACTAACACACGGGGGGTAACATTAACACACTTGGGGGTTACACTAACACACGGGGATAACACTAACACACTGGGGGGTAACACTAACACACTGGGGGGTAACACTAACACACTGGGGGGTTACACTAACACACGGGGATAACACTAACTTACTGGGGGGTAACACTAATACACTGGGGGGTAACACTAACACACTGGGGGTAACAATAACACACTGGGGGGTTACACTAACACACTGGGGGGTAACACTAACACACTGGGGGGTTACCCTAACACACGGGGATAACACTAACTTACTGGGGGGTAACACTAATACACTGGGGGTAACACAAACATTAACATACTGGGGGTAACATTAACACACTTGGGGGTTACACTAACACACGGGGGGGTAACATTAACACACTTGGGGGTTACACTAACACACGGGGATAACACTAACACACTGGGGGGTAACACTAACACACTGGGGGGTAACACTAACACACTGGGGGGTAACACTAACACACTGGGGGGTTACACTAACACACGGGGATAACACTAACTTACTGGGGGGTAACACTAATACACTGGGGGGTAACACTAACACACTGGGGGTAACAATAACACACTGGGGGGTTACACTAACACACTGGGGGGTAACACTAACACACTGGGGGGTTACCCTAACACACGGGGATAACACTAACTTACTGGGGGGTAACACTAATACACTGGGGGGTAACACTAACACACTGGGGGTAACAATAACACACTGGGGGGTTACACTAACACACTGGGGTAACACTAACACACTGGGGTAAAACTAACACACTGGGGTTAACACTAATGCTAACACACTGGGGGTAACACTAACTCTAACACTAACACACTGGCACTAACACACTGGGGTAACACTAAAACACTGGGGGGTTACACTAACACACTGGGGGTTACACTAACACACTGGGGGTAACACTAACTCTAACACTAACACACTGGGGGTTACACTAACACACTGGGGTAACACTAACACACCGGGGGTAACACTAATACTGACACACTGGGGGTAAAACTAACTCTAACACTAACACACTGGGGGTAACACTAACACACTGGGGGGTTACACTAACACACTGGGGGTAACACTAATACCAACACACTGGGGGTTACACTAATACACTGGGGGTAACACTAACACACTGGGGGTAACACTAACACTAACACACTGGGGGTCACATTAACACACTGGGGTAACACTAACACAACGGGGGTAACACTAATACTAACACACTGGGGGTAACACTAACTCTAACATTAAAACACTGGGGGTTACACTAATACACTGGGGGTTACACTAATACACTGGGGGTAACACAAATACACTGGGGGGTAACACTAACACAAACACAGTGGGGGTTACACTAACACACTGGGGATAACACTAACTCTAACACTAACACACTGGTGGAAACACTAATACACTGGGGGTAACACTAACACTAACACACTGGGGGTAACACTAACACACTGGGGGTAACACTAATACTAACACACTGGGGGTAACACTAATACTAAAACACTGGGGGTTACACTAACTCTAACACTAACACACTGGGGGTAACACTAACACACTGGGGGTAACACTAATACTAACACACTGGGGGTAACACTAATGCCAACACACTGGGGGTAACAGTAACTCTAACACTAACACACTGGGGGTTACACTAACACACTGGGGGTAACACTAACACACTGGGGGTTACACTAACACACTGGGGGGTAACATTATCACACTGGGGGTAACACTAACACACTGGGTTTAATACTAATACTAACACACTGGGGGTTACACTAACTCTAACACTAACACACTGGGGGTAACACTAACACACTGGGGGTAATACTAACACACTGGGGGTAACACTAACTCTAACACCAACACACTGGGGTGACACTAACACACTGGGGATAACACTAATACTAACACACTGGGAGTAACACTAACTCTAACACTAACACACTGGGGGTAACACGAACACACTGGGGGTAACACTAACACACTGGGGTTAACACTAATACCAACACACTCGGGGTAACACTAACTCTAACACTATCACACTGGGGGTAACAATAACACACTGGGGGGTTACACTAACACACTGGGGTAACACTAACACACTGGGGGTTACACTAGCACACTGGGGGTAACACTAATACTAACACACTGGGGGTAATATTAACTCTAACACTAACATATTGGGGGTAAAAATAACACACTGGGGGGTTACACTAACACACTGGGGGTAACACTAACAAACTGGGGGTAACACTAATACTAACACACTGGGGGTAACACTAATACTAACACACTGGGGGATACACTAACTCTAACACTAACACACTGGGGGTAACACTAACAAACTGTGGGTAACACTAAAACACTGGGGGTAACACTAACTCTAACACTAACACACTGGGGGTTACACTAACACACTGGGGTTAACACTAACACACTGGGGGTTACACTAATACTAACACACTGGGGGTAACACTAACACACTGGGGGTGACACTAATACCAACACACTGGGGGTAACAGTAACTCTAACACTAACACACTGGGGGTTACACTAACACACTGGGGGTTACACTAACACACTGGGGGTAACACTAACACACTGGGGGTTACACTAACACACTGTGGGGTAACACTAACACACTGGGGGTAACACTAACACACTGGGATTATCACTAAAACCAACACACTGGGGGTAACACTAACTCTAACTAACACACTGGGGGTAAGAGTAACACACTTGGGTGTTATACTAACACACTGGGGTGACACTAACACACTGGGGGTAACACTAATACTAACACACTGGGGGTAACACTAACTCTAACACTAACACACTGGGGGTTACACTAACACACTGGGGTTAACACTAATACCAACACACTGGGGGTAACACTAACTCTAACACTAACACACTGGGGGTAACAATAACACACTGGTGGGATACACTAACACACTGGGGTTAACACTAATACCAACACACTGGGGGTAACAATAACACACTGGGGTTAACACGTATACCAACACACTGGGGGTAACAATAACACACTGGGGGGTTACACTAACACACTGGGGTAACACTAACACACTGGGGGTAACACTAACACAATGGGGGTAACACTAATACTAACACACTGGGGGTAACACTAATACTAACACACTGGGGGTAACACTAACTCTAACACTAACACACTGGGGGGTTACACTAATACTAACACACTGGGGGTAACACTAATACTAACACACTGGGGGTAACACTAACACACTGGGGGTTACAGTAATACTAACACACTGGGGGTTACACTAACACACTGGGGGTTACACTAACACACTGAGGGTAACACTAATACTAACACACTGGGGGTAAAACTAACTCTAACACTAACACACTGGGGGTTACACTAACACACTGGGGGGTTACACTAACACACTGGGGTAACACTAACACACTGTGGGGTAACACTAACACACTGGGGGTAACACTAACACTAACACACTGGGGGTTACACTAACACACTGGGGTTAACACTAACACTAACAGACTGGGGGTAACACTAACACACTGGGGGTAACACTAACATACCGGGGTTAACACTAATACCAACACACTGGGGGTAACAGTAACTCTAACACTAACACACTTGGGGTAACAATAACACACTGGGGGGTTACACTAACACACTGGGGTAACACTAACACACTGGGGGTAACACTAACACACTGGGGGTAACACTAACACACTGGGGCTAACACTAACACTAACACACTGGGGGGTTACACTAACACACTGGGGGTAACACTAACACACTGGGGGTTACACTAATACTAACACACTGGGGGTTACACTAACACACTGGGGGTAACACAAATCTAACACACTGGGGGTAATACTAACTCTAACACTAACACACTGGGGGGTTACTCTAACACACTGGGGTAACACTAACACACTGGGGGTAACACTAACACTAACACACTGGGGGTTACACTAACACACTGGGGGTAACACTAACACTAACACACTGGGGGTTACACTAACCCACTGGGGGTAACACTAACACACTGGGGGTAACACTAACACACTGGGGTTAACACTAATACCAACACACTGTGGGTAACACTAACTCTAACACTAACACACTGTGGGTAACAATAACACACTGGGGGGTTACACTAACACACTGGGGTAACACTAACACACTGGGGGTAACACTAATACTAACACACTGGGGGTAACACTAACTCTAACACTAACACACTGGGGGTAACAATAACCTACTGGGGGGTTACACTAACCCACTGGGGTAACACTAACACACTGGGGGTAACACTAACACACTGGGGGTAACACTAACACACTGGGGGTAACACTAATACTAACACACTGGGGGTAACACTAACTCTAACACTAACACACTGGGGGGTTACACTAACACACTGGGGGTAACACTAACACACTGGGGGATACATTAATACTAACACACTGGGGGTTACACTAACACACTGGGGGTATAACTAATACTAACACACTGGGGGTAATACTAACTCTAACACGAACACACTGGGGGTTACACTAACACACTGGGGTAACACTAACACACTGGGGGTAACACTAATACCAACACACTGGGGGTTACACTAATACACTGGGGGTAACACTAACACACTGGGGGTAACACTAACACTAACACACTGGGGGTTACATTAACACACTGGGGTAACAATAACACACCGGGGGTAACACTAATACTAACACACTGGGGGTAACACTAACTCTAACATTAAAACACTGGGGGTTACACTAATACACTGGGGGTTACACTAATACACTGGGGGTAACACAAATACACTGGGGGGTAACACTAATACAAACACAGTGGGGGTTACACTAACACACTGGGGATAACACTAACTCTAACACTAACACACTGGTGGAAACACTAATACACTGGGGGTAACACTAACACTAACACACTGGGGGTAACACTAACACACTGGGGGTAACACTAATACTAACACACTGGGGGTAACACTAATACTAACACACTGGGGGTTACACTAACTCTAACACTAACACACTGGGGGTAACACTAACACACTGGGAGTAACACTAATACTAACACACTGGGGGTAACACTAACACACTGGGGGTGACACTAATGCCAACACACTGGGGGTAACAGTAACTCTAACACTAACACACTGGGGGTAACACTAACACACTGGGGGTTACACTAACACACTGGGGGGTAACATTATCACACTGGGGGTAACACTAACACACTGGTTTTAATACTAATACTAACACACTGGGGGTTACACTAACTCTAACACTAACACACTGGGGGTAACACTAACACACTGGGGGTAATACTAACACACTGGGGGTAACACTAACTCTAACACCAACACACTGGGGTGACACTAACACACTGGGGATAACACTAATACTAACACACTGGGAGTAACACTAACTCTAACACTAACACACTGGGGGTAACACGAACACACTGGGGGTAACACTAACACACTGGGGTTAACACTAATACCAACACACTCGGGGTAACACTAACTCTAACACTAACACACTGGGGGTAACAATAACACACTGGGGTAACACTAACACACTGGGGGTTACACTAACACACTGGGGGTAACACTAATACTAACACACTGGGGGTAATATTAACTCTAACACTAACATATTGGGGGTAACAATAACACACTGGGGGGTTACACTAACACACTGGGGGTAACACTAACAAACTGGGGGTAACACTAATACTAACACACTGGGGGTAACACTAATACTAACACACTGGGGGATACACTAACTCTAACACTAACACACTGGGGGTAACACTACCACACTGGGGGTTACACTAATACTAACACACTGGGGGTAACACTAACACACTGGGGGTGACACTAATACCAACACACTGGGGGTAACAGTAACTCTAACACTAACACACTGGGGGTTACACTAACACACTGGGGGTAACACTAACACACTGGGGGTTACACTAACACACTGTGGGGTAACACTAACACACTGGGGGTAACACTAACACACTGGGATTAACACTAAAACCAACACACTGGGGGTAACACTAACTCTAACTAACACACTGGGGGTAAGAGTAACACACTTGGGTGTTATACTAACACACTGGGGTGACACTAACACACTGGGGGTAACACTAATACTAACACACTGGGGGTAACACTAACTCTAACACTAACACACTGGGGGTTACACTAACACACTGGGGTTAACACTAATACCAACACACTGGGGGTAACACTAACTCTAACACTAACACACTGGGGGTAACAATAACACACTGGTGGGATACACTAACACACTGGGGTAACACTAACACACTGGAGGTAACACTAACACAATGGGGTAACACTAATACTAACACACTAGGGGTAATACTAACTCTAACACTAACATACTGGGGGTAACAATAACACACTGGGGGGTTACACTAACACACTGGGGTAACACTAACACACTGGGGTTAACACTAATACCAACACACTGGGGGTAACAATAACACACTGGGGTTAACATGTATACCAACACACTGGGGGTAACAATAACACACTGGGGGGTTACACTAACACACTGGGGTAACACTAACACACTGGGGGTAACACTAACACAATGGGGGTAACACTAATACTAACACACTGGGGGTAATACTAATACTAACACACTGGGGGTAACACTAACTCTAACACTAACACACTAGGGGGTTACACTAATTCTAACACACTGGGGGTAACACTAATACTAACACACTGGGGGTTACAGTAATACTAACACACTGGGGGTTACACTAACACACTGGGGGTTACACTAACACACTGGGGGTAACACTAATACTAACACACTGGGGGTAATACTAACTCTAACACTAACACACTTGGGGTTACACTAACACACTGGGGGGTTACACTAACACACTGGGGTAACACTAACACACTGTGGGGTAACACTAACACACTGGGGGTAACACTAACACTAACACACTGGGGGTTACACTAACACACTGGGGTTAACACTAACACTAACACACTGGGGGTTACACTAACACACTGGGGGTAACACTAACACACTGGGGGTAACACTAACATACTGGGGTTAACACTAATACCAACACACTGGGGGTAACACTAACTCTAACACTAACACACTTGGGGTAACAATAACACACTGGGGGGTTACACTAACACACTGGGGTAACACTAACACACTGGGGGTAACACTAACACACTGGGGGTAACACTAACACACTGGGGGTAACACTAACACTAACACACTGGGGGGTTACACTAACACACTGGGGGTAACACTAACACACTGGGGGTTACACTAATACTAACACACTGGGGGTTACACAAATCTAACACACTGGGGGTAATACTAACTCTAACACTAACACACTGGGGGGTTACTCTAACACACTGGGGTAACACTAACACACTGGGGGTAACACTAACACTAACACACTGGGGGTTACACTAACACACTGGGGGTAACACTAACACTAACACACTGGGGGTTACACTAACCCACTGGGGGTAACACTAACACACTGGGGGTAACACTAACACACTGGGGTTAACACTAATACCAACACACTGTGGGTAACACTAACTCTAACACTAACACACTGTGGGTAACAATAACACACTGGGGGGTTACACTAACACACTGGGGTAACACTAACACACTGGGGGTAACACTAATACTAACACACTGGGGGTAACACTAACTCTAACACTAATACACTGGGGGTAACAATAACCCACTGGGGGGTTACACTAACCCACTGGGGGATACATTAATACTAACACACTGGGGGTTACACTAACACACTGGGGGTATAACTAATACTAACACACTGGGGGTAATACTAACTCTAACACTAACACACTGGGGGGTTACTCTAACACACTGGGGTAACACTAACACACTGGGGGTAACACTAACACTAACACACTGGGGGTTACACTAACACACTGGGGGTAACACTAACACTAACACACTGGGGGTTACACTAACCCACTGGGGGTAACACTAACACACTGGGGGTAACACTAACACACTGGGGTTAACACTAATACCAACACACTGTGGGTAACACTAACTCTAACACTAACACACTGTGGGTAACACTAACACACTGGGGGTAACACTAACACACTGGGGGTAACACTAATACTAACACACTGGGGGTAACACTAACTCTAACACTAACACACTGGGGGGTTACACTAACACACTGGGGGTAACACTAACACACTGGGGGATACATTAATACTAACACACTGGGGGTTACACTAACACACTGGGGGTATAACTAATACTAACATACTGGGGGTAATACTAACTCTAACACAAACACACTGGGGGTTACACTAACACACTGGGGTAACACTAACACACTGGGGGGTAACACTAACATTAACATACTGGGGGTAACACTAACACACTGGGGGTAACACTAACACTAACACACTGGGGGGTTACACTAACACACTGGGGTAACACTAACACACTGGGGGTTACACTAACACACTGGGTGTAACACTAACACACTGGAGGTAACACTAACACACTGGGGTTAACACTTATACTAACACACTGGGGTTAACACTAACTCTAACACTAACACACTGGGGGTAACAATAATACACTGGGGGTTACACTAACACACTGGGGTAACACTAACACACTGGGGGTAACACTAACACTAACACACTGGGGGTTACACTAACACACTGGGGGTAACACTAACACTAACACACTGGGGGTTACACTAACCCACTGGGGGTAACACTAACACACTGGGGGTAACACTAACACACTGGGGTTAACACTAATACCAACACACTGTGGGTAACACTAACTCTAACACTAACACACTGTGGGTAACAATAACACACTGGGGGGTTACACTAACACACTGGGGTAACACTAACACACTGGGGGTAACACTAATACTAACACACTGGGGGTAACACTAACTCTAACACTAACACACTGGGGGTAACAATAACCCACTGGGGGGTTACACTAACCCACTGGGGTAACACTAACACACTGGGGGTAACACTAACACACTGGGGGTAACACTAACACACTGGGGGTAACACTAATACTAACACACTGGGGGTAATACTAACTCTAACACTAACACACTGGGGGGTTACACTAACACACTGGGGGTAACACTAACACACTGGGGGATACATTAATACTAACACACTGGGGGTTACACTAACACACTGGGGGTATAACTAATACTAACACACTGGGGGTAATACTAACTCTAACACGAACACACTGGGGGTTACACTAACACACTGGGGTAACACTAACACACTGGGGGGTAACACTAACATTAACATACTGGGGGTAACACTAACACACTGGGGGTAACACTAACACTAACACACTGGGGGGTTACACTAACACACTGGGGTAACACTAACACACTGGGGGTTACACTAACACACTGGGTGTAACACTAACACACTGGAGGTAACACTAACACACTGGGGTTAACACTTATACCAACACACTGGGGGTGACACTAACTCTAACACTAACACACTGGGGGTAACAATAAAACACTGGGGGGTTACACTAATACACTGGGGTAACACTAACACACTGGGGGTAACACTAACACACTGGGGGTAACACTAACACACTGGGGGTAACACTAATACTAACACACTGGGGGTAACACTAATACTAACACACTGGGGGTAACACTAACTCTAACACTAACACACTGGGGGGTTACACTAACACACTGGGGGTAACACTAACACACTGGGGGTTACACTAACACACTGGGGGTTACACTAACACACTGGGGGTTACACTAACACACTGGGGGTAACACTAATACTAACACATTGGGGGTAATACTAATTCTAACACTAACACACTGGGGGTTACACTAACACACTGGGGGGTTACACTAACACACTGGGGTAACACTAACACACTGGGGGGTAACACTAACACACTGGGGGTAACACTAACACTAACACACTGGGGGTTACACTAACACACTGGGGGTAACACTAACACTAACACATTTGGGGTACATTAACACACTGGGGTTAACACTAACACACTGGGGGTAACACTAACACACTGGGGTTAACACTAATACCAACACACTGGGGGTAACACTAACTCTAACACTAACACACTGGGGGTAACAATAACACACTGGGGGATTACACTAACACACTGGGGGTAACACTAACACTAACAAACTGGGGGTTACACTAACACACTGGGGGTAACACTAACACACTGGGGGTAACACTAACACACTGGGATTAACACTCATACCAACTCACTGGGGGTAACACTAACACACTGGGGGTAACACTAACACACTGGGGGTAACACTAATACTAACACACTGGGGGTAACACTAATACTAACACACTGGGGGTAACACTAACTCAAACACTAACACACTGGGGGGTTACACTAACACACTGGGGGTAACACTAATACTAACACACTGGGGGTTACACTAACTCTAACACTAACACACTGGGGGTAACACTAACACACTGGGGGTAACACTAATACTAACACACTGGGGGTAACACTAACACACTGGGGGTGACACTAATGCCAACACACTGGGGGTGACACTAATGCCAACACACTGGGGGTTACACTAACACACTGGGGGTAACACTAACACACTGGGGGTAACACTAACACACTGGGGGTTACACTAAGACACTGGGGGGTAACATTATCACACTGGGGGTAACACTAACACACTGGGGTTAACACTAATACCAACACACTCGGGGTAACACTAACTCTAACACTAACACACTGGGGGTAACAATAACACACTGGGGGGTTACACTAACACACTGGGGTAACACTAACACACTGGGGGTTACACTAACACACTGGGGGTAACACTAATACTAACACACTGGGGGTAATATTAACTCTAACACTAACATATTGGGGGTAACAATAACACACTGGGGGGTTACACTAACACACTGGGGGTAACACTAACACACTGGGGGTAACACTAATACTAACACACTGGGGGTAACACTAATACTAACACACTGGGGGATACACTAACTCTAACACTAACACACTGGGGGTAACACTAACAAACTGGGGGTAACACTAACACACTGGGGGTAACACTAATACTAACACACTGGGGGTAACACTAACTCTAACACTAACACACTGGGGGTAACAATAACCCACTGGGGGGTTACACTAACCCCCTGGGGTAACACTAACACACTGGGGGTAACACTAACACACTGGGGGTAACACTAACACACTGGGGGTATCACTAATACAAACACACACTGGGGGTAACACTAACTCTAACACTAACACACTGGGGGGTTACACTAACACACTGGGTGTAACACTAACACACTGGGGGATACATTAATACTAACACACTGGGGGTTACACTAACACACTGGGGATATAACTAATACTAACACACTGGGGGTAATACTAACTCTAACACGAACACACTGGGGGTTACACTAACACACTGGGGTAACACTAACACACTGGGGGTAACACTAATACCAACACACTGGGGGTTACACTAATACACTGGGGGTAACACTAACACACTGGGGGTAACACTAACACTAACACACTGGGGGTTAAATTAACACACTGGGGTAACAATAACACACCGGGGGTAACACTAATACTAACACACTGGGGGTAACACTAACTCTAACATTAAAACACTGGGGGTTACACTAATACACTGGGGGTTACACTAATACACTGGGGGTAACACAAATACACTGGGGGGTAACACTAACACAAACACAGTGGGGGTTACACTAACACACTGGGGATAACACTAACTCTAACACTAACACACTGGTGGAAACACTAATACACTGGGGGTAACACTAACACTAACACACTGGGGGTAACACTAACACACTGGGGGTAACACTAATACTAACACACTGGGGGTAACACTAATACTAACACACTGGGGGTTACACTAACTCTAACACTAACACACTGGGGGTAACACTAACACACTGGGGGTAACACTAATACTAACACACTGGGGGTAACACTAACACACTGGGGGTGACACTAATGCCAACACACTGGGGGTAACACTAATACTAACACACTGGGGGATACACTAACTCTAACACTAACACACTGGGGGTAACACTAACAAACTGTGGGTAACACTAACACACTGGGGGTAACACTAACTCTAACACTAACACACTGGGGTTACACTAACACACTGGGGGTAACACTACCACACTGGGGGTTACACTAATACTAACACACTGGGGGTAACACTAACACACTGGGGGTGACACTAATACCAACACACTGGGGGTAACAGTAACTCTAACACTAACACACTGGGGGTTACACTAACACACTGGGGGTAACACTAACACACTGGGGGTTACACTAACACACTGTGGGGTAACACTAACACACTGGGGGTAACACTAACACACTGGGATTAACACTAAAACCAACACACTGGGGGTAACACTAACTCTAACTAACACACTGGGGGTAAGAGTAACACACTTGGGTGTTATACTAACACACTGGGGTGACACTAACACACTGGGGGTAACACTAATACTAACACACTGGGGGTAACACTAACTCTAACACTAACACACTGGGGGTTACACTAACACACTGGGGTTAACACTAATACCAACACACTGGGGGTAACACTAACTCTAACACTAACACACTGGGGGTAACAATAACACACTGGTGGGATACACTAACACACTGGGGTAACACTAACACACTGGAGGTAACACTAACACAATGGGGTAACACTAATACTAACACACTAGGGGTAATACTAACTCTAACACTAACATACTGGGGGTAACAATAACACACTGGGGGGTTACACTAACACACTGGGGTAACACTAACACACTGGGGTTAACACTAATACCAACACACTGGGGGTAACAATAACACACTGGGGTTAACACGTATACCAACACACTGGGGGTAACAATAACACACTGGGGGGTTACACTAACACACTGGGGTAACACTAACACACTGGGGGTAACACTAACACAATGGGGGTAACACTAATACTAACACACTGGGGGTAACACTAATACTAACACACTGGGGGTAACACTAACTCTAACACTAACACACTAGGGGGTTACACTAATACTAACACACTGGGGGTAACACTAATACTAACACACTGGGGGTAACACTAACACACTGGGGGTTACAGTAATACTAACACACTGGGGGTTACACTAACACACTGGGGGTTACACTAACACACTGGGGGTAACACTAATACTAACACACTGGGGGTAATACTAACTCTAACACTAACACACTGGGGGTTACACTAACACAATGGGGGGTTACACTAACACACTGGGGTAACACTAACACACTGTGGGGTAACACTAACACACTGGGGGTAACACTTACACTAACACACTGGGGGTAACACTAACACACTGGGGGTAACACTAACACTAACACACTGGGGGGTTACACTAACACACTGGGGTAACACTAACACACTGGGGGTTACACTAACACACTGGGTGTAACACTAATACACTGGAGGTAACACTAACACACTGGGGTTAACACTTATACCAACACACTGGGGGTGACACTAACTCTAACACTAACACACTGGGGGTAACAATAACACACTGGGGGGTTACACTAACACACTGGGGTAACAATAACACACTGGGGGTAACACTAACACACTGGGGGTAACACTAATACTAACACACTGGGGGTAACACTAATACTAACACACTGGGGGTAACACTAACTCTAACACTAACACACTGGGGGGTTACACTAACACACTGGGGGTAACACTAACACACTGGGGGTTACACTAACACACTGGGGGTTACACTAACACACTGGGGGTTACACTAACACACTGGGGGTAACACTAATACTAACACATTGGGGGTAATACTAATTCTAACACTAACACACTGGGGGTTACACTAACACACTGGGGGGTTACACTAACACACTGGGGGTTACACTAACACACTGGGGGTAACACTAACACTAACACATTTGGGGTACATTAACACACTGGGGGTAACACTAATACACTGGGGGTAACACTAACACACTGGGGTTAACACTAATACCAACACACTGGGGGTAACACTAACTCTAACACTAACACACTGGGGGTAACAATAACACACTGGGGGATTACACTAACACACTGGGGGTAACACTAACACTAACAAACTGGGGGTTACACTAACACACTGGGGGTAACACTAACACACTGGGGGTAACACTAACACACTGGGGTTAACACTCATACCAACTCACTGGGGGTAACACCAACTCTAACACTAACACACTGGGGATAACAATAACACACTGGGGGGTTACACTAACACACTGGGGTAACACTAACACACTGGGGGTAACACTAACACACTGGGGGTAACACTAACACACTGGGGGTAACACTAATACTAACACACTGGGGGTAACACTAACTCTAACACTAACACACTGGGGGGTTACACTAACACACTGGGGGTAACACTAATACTAACACACTGGGGGTTACACTAACTCTAACACTAACACACTGGGGGTAACACTAACACACTGGGGGTAACACTAATACTAACACACTGGGGGTAACACTAACACACTGGGGGTGACACTAATGCCAACACACTGGGGGTAACAGTAACTCTAACACTAACACACTGGGGGTTACACTAACACACTGGGGGTAACACTAACACACTGGGGGTTACACTAAGACACTGGGGGGTAACATTATCACACTGGGGGTAAGACTAACACACTGGGTTTAATACTAATACTAACACACTGGGGGTTACACTAACTCTAACACTAACACACTGGGGGTAACACTAACACACTGGGGGTAATACTAACACACTGGGGGTAACACTAACTCTAACACCAACACACTGGGGTGACACTAACACACTGGGGATAACACTAATACTAACACACTGGGAGTAACACTAACTCTAACACTAACACACTGGGGGTAACACAAACACACTGGGGGTAACACTAACACACTGGGGTTAACACTAATACCAACACACTCGGGGTAACACTAACTCTAACACTAACACACTGGGGGTAACAATAACACACTGGGGGGTTACACTAACACACTGGGGTAACACTAACACACTGGGGGTTACACTAACACACTGGGGGTAACACTAATACTAACACACTGGGGGTAATATTAACTCTAACACTAACATATTGGGGGTAACAATAACACACTGGGGGGTTACACTAACACACTGGGGGTAACACTAACACACTGGGGGTAACACTAATACTAACACACTGGGGGTAACACTAATACTAACACACTGGGGGATACACTAACTCTAACACTAACACACTGGGGGTAACACTAACAAACTGGGGGTAACACTAACACACTGGGGGTAACACTAACTCTAACACTAACACACTGGGGGTTACACTAACACACTGGGGGTAACACTAACACACTGGGGGTTACACTAATACTAACACACTGGGGGTAACACTAACACACTGGGGGTGACACTAATACCAACACACTGGGGGTAACAGTAACTCTAACACTAACACACTGGGGGTTACACTAACACACTGGGGGTAACACTAACACACTGGGGGTTACACTAACACACTGTGGGGTAACACTAACACACTGGGGGTAACACTAACACACTGGGATTAACACTAATACCAACACACTGGGGGTAACACTAACTCTAACTAACACACTGGGGGTAAGAGTAACACACTTGGGTGTTACACTAACACACTGGGGTGACACTAACACACTGGGGGTAACACTAAAACTAACACACTGGGGGTAACACTAACTCTAACACTAATACACTGGGGGTTACACTAACACACTGGGGTCAACACTAATACCAACACACTGGGGGTAACACTAACTCTAACACTAACACACTGGGGGTAACAATAACACACTGGTGGGATACACTAACACACTGGGGTAACACTAACACACTGGAGGTAACACTAACACAATGGGGGTAACACTAATACTAACACACTAGGGGTAATACTAACTCTAACACTAACATACTGGGGGTAACAATAACACACTGGGGGTAACACGTATACCAACACACTGGGGGTAACAATAACACACTGGGGGGTTACACTAACACACTGGGGTAACACTAACACACTGGGGTAACACTAACACAATGGGGGTAACACTAATACTAACACACTGGGGGTAACACTAATACTAACACACTGGGGGTAACACTAACTCTAACACTAACACACTGGGGGGTTACACTAATACTAACACACTGGGGGTAACACTAATACTAACACACTGGGGGTAACACTAACACACTGGGGTTACAGTAATACTAACACACTGGGGGTTACACTAACACACTGGGGGTTACACTAACACACTGGGGGTAACACTAATACTAACACACTGGGGGTAATACTAACTTTAACACTAACACACTGGGGGTTACACTAACACACTGGGGGGTTACACTAACACACTGGGGTAACACTAACACACTGTGGGGTAACACTAACACACTGGGGGTTACACTAACACTAACACACTGGGGGTTACACTAACACACTGGGGGTAACACTAACACACTGGGGTTAACACTAATACCAACACACTGGGGGTAACACTAACTCTAACACTAACACACTTGGGGTAACAATAACACACTGGGGGGTTACACTAACACACTGGGGTAACACTAACACACTGGGGGTAACACTAACACACTGGGGGTAACATTAACACACTGGGGGTAACACTAACACACTGGGGGTAACACTAACACACTGGGGGTTACACTAATGCTAACACACTGGGGGTTACACTAACACACTGGGGGTAACACAAATCTAACAAACTGGGGGTAATACTAACTCTAACACTAACACACTGGGTGGTTACTCTAACACACTGGGGTAACACTAACACACTGGGGGGTAACACTAACACACTGGGGGTAACACTAACACTAACACACTGGGGGTTACACTAACACACTGGGGGTAACACTAACACTAACACACTGGGGGTTACACAAACCCACTGGGGGTAACACTAACACACTGGGGGTAACACTAACACACTGGGGTTAACACTAATACCAACACACTGTGGGTAACACTAACTCTAACACTAACACACTGTGGGTAACAATAACACACTGGTGGGTTACACTAACACACTGGGGTAACACTAACACACTGGGGGTAACAATAATACTAACACACTAAGGGTAACACTAACTCTAACACTAACACACTGGGGGTAACAATAACCCACTGGGGGGTTACACTAACCCACTGGGGTAACACTAACACACTGGGGGTAACACTAACACACTGGGGGTAACACTAACACACTGGGGGTAACACTAATACTAACACACTGGGGGTAACACTAACTCTAACACTAACACACTGGGGGGTTACACTAACACACTGGGGGTAACACTAACACACTGGGGGATACATTAATACTAACACACTGGGGGTTACACTAACACACTGGGGGTATAACTAATACTAACACACTGGGGGTAATACTAACTCTAACACGAACACACTGGGGGTTACACTAACACACTGGGGTAACACTAACACACTGGGGGGTAACACTAACATTAACATACTGGTGGTAACACTAACACACTGGGGGTAACACTAACACTAACACACTGGGGGGTTACACTAACACACTGGGGTAACACTAACACACTGGGGGTTACACTAACACACTGGGTGTAACACTAACACACTGGAGGTAACACTAACACACTGGGGTTAACACTTATACCAACACACTGGGGGTAACACTAACTCTAACACTAACACACTGGGGGTAACAATAACACACTGGGGGGTTACACTAACACACTGGGGTAACACTAACACACTGGGGGTAACACTAACACACTGGGGGTAACACTAACACACTGGGGGTAACACTAATACTAACACACTGGGGGTAACACTAATACTAACACACTGGGGGTAACACTAACTCTAACACTAACACACTGTGGGGTTACACTAACACACTGGGGGTAACACTAACACACTGGGGGTTACACTAACACACTGGGGGTTACACTAACACACTGGGGGTAACACTAATACTAACACATTGGGGGTAATACTAATTCTAACACACTGGGGGTAACACTAACTCTAACACTAACACACTGGGGGGTTACACTAACACACTGGGGGTAACACTAACACACTGGGGGTTACACTAACACACTGGGGGTTACACTAATACTAACACACTGGGGGTAACACTAACTCTAACACTAACACACTGGGGGGTTACACTAACACACTGGGGGTAACACTAACTCAATGGGGGTTACACTAACACACTGGGGGTAACACTAATACTAACACACTGGGGGTAACACTAACTCTAACACTAACACACTGGGGGGTTACACTAACACACTGGGGGTAACACTAACACACTGGGGGTTACACTAACACACTGGGGGTTACACTAACACACTGGGGGTAACACTAATACTAACACACTGGGGGTAACACTAACTCTAACACTAACACACTGGGGGGTTACACTAACACACTGGGGGTAACACTAACACACTGGGGGTTACACTAACACACTGGGGGTTACACTAACACACTGGGGGGTTACACTAACACACTGGGGTAACACTAACACACTGGGGGGTAACACTAACACACTGGGGGTAACACTAACACTAACACACTGGGGGTTACACTAACACACTGGGGGTAACACTAACACTAACACATTGGGGGTACATTAACACACTGGGGGTAACACTAACACACTGGGGGTAACACTAACACACTGGGGTTAACACTAATACCAACACACTGGGGGTAACACTAACTCTAACACTAACACACTGGGGGTAACAATAACACACTGGGGGGTTACACTAACACACTGGGGGTAACACTAACACTAACAAACTGGGGGTTACACTAACACACTGGGGGTAACACTAACACACTGGGGGTAACACTAACACACTGGGGTTAACACTTATACCAACTCACTGGGGGTAACACTAACTCTAACACTAACACACTGGGGATAACAATAACACACTGGGGGGTTACACTAACACAATGGGGTAACACTAACACACTGGGGGTAACACTAACACACTGGGGGTAACACTAACACACTGGGGGTAACACTAATACTAACACACTGGGGGTAACACTAACTCTAACACACTGGGGGTAACACTAACTCTAACACTAACACACTGGGGGGTTACACTAACACACTGGGGGTAACACTAACACACTGGGGGTTACACTAACACACTGGGGGTTACACTAACACACTGGGGGTAACACTAATACTAACACACTGGGGGTAACACTAACTCTAACACTAACACACTGGGGGGTTACACTAACACACTGGGGGTAACACTAACACACTGGGGGTTACACTAACACACTGGGGGTTACACTAACACACTGGGGGGTTACACTAACACACTGGGGTAACACTAACACACTGGGGGTAACACTAACTCTAACACTAACACACTGGGGGTAACAATAACACACTGGGGGGTTACACTAACACACTGGGGGTAACACTAACACTAACAAACTGGGGGTTACACTAACACACTGGGGGTAACACTAACACACTGGGGGTAACACTAACACTAACACACTGGGGGTTACACTAACACACTGGGGGTAACACTAACACTAACACATTGGGGGTACATTAACACACTGGGGGTAACACTAACACACTGGGGGTAACACTAACACACTGGGGTTAACACTAATACCAACACACTGGGGGTAACACTAACTCTAACACTAACACACTGGGGGTAACAATAACACACTGGGGGGTTACACTAACACACTGGGGGTAACACTAACACTAACAAACTGGGGGTTACACTAACACACTGGGGGTAACACTAACACACTGGGGGTAACACTAACACACTGGGGTTAACACTTATACCAACTCACTGGGGGTAACACTAACTCTAACACTAACACACTGGGGGTAACACTAACACCCTGGGGGTAACACTAACACACTGGGGGTAACACTAATACTAACACACTGGGGGTAACACTAACTCTAACACACTGGGGGTAACACTAACTCTAACACTAACACACTGGGGGGTTACACTAACACACTGGGGGTAACACTAACACACTGGGGGTTACACTAACACACTGGGGGTTACACTAACACACTGGGGGTAACACTAATACTAACACACTGGGGGTAACACTAACTCTAACACTAACACACTGGGGGGTTACACTAACACACAGGGGGTAACACTAACACACTGGGGGTTACACTAACACACTGGGGGTTACACTAACACACTGGGGGGTTACACTAACACACTGGGGTAACACTAACACACTGGGGGTAACACTAACTCTAACACTAACACACTGGGGGTAACAATAACACACTGGGGGGTTACACTAACACACTGGGGGTAACACTAACACTAACAAACTGGGGGTTACACTAACACACTGGGGGTAACACTAACACACTGGGGGTAACACTAACACACTGGGGTTAACACTTATACCAACTCACTGGGGGTAACACTAACTCTAACACTAACACACTGGGGATAACAATAACACACTGGGGGGTTACACTAACACACTGGGGTAACACTAACACACTGGGGGTAACACTAACACACTGGGGGTAACACTAACACACTGGGGGTAACACTAATACTAACACACTGGGGGTAACACTAACTCTAACACACTGGGGGTAACACTAACTCTAACACTAACACACTGGGGGGTTACACTAACACACTGGGGGTAACACTAACACACTGGGGGTTCCACTAACACACTGGGGGTTACACTAACACACTGGGGGTAACACTAATACTAACACACTGGGGGTAACACTAACTCTAACACTAACACACTGGGGGTAACACTAACACACTGGGGGTTACACTAACACACTGGGGGTTACACTAACACACTGGGGGGTTACACTAACACACTGGGGTAACACTAACACACTGGGGGGTAACACTAACACACTGGGGGTAACACTAACTCTAACACTAACACACTGGGGGTAACACTAACACACTGGGGGTTACACTAACACACTGGGGGTTACACTAACACACTGGGGGGTTACACTAACACACTGGGGTAACACTAACACACTGGGGGGTAACACTAACACACTGGGGGTTACACTAACACACTGGGGGTAACACTAACACTAACACATTGGGGGTACATTAACACACTGGGGGTAACACTAACACACTGGGGGTAACACTAACACACTGGGGTTAACACTAATACCAACACACTGGGGGTAACACTAACTCTAACACTAACACACTGGGGGTAACAATAACACACTGGGGGGTTACACTAACACACTGGGGGTAACACTAACACTAACAAACTGGGGGTTACACTAACACACTGGGGGTAACACTAACACACTGGGGGTAACACTAACACACTGGGGTTAACACTTATACCAACTCACTGGGGGTAACACTAACTCTAACACTAACACACTGGGGATAACAATAACACACTGGGGGGTTACACTAACACACTGGGGTAACACTAACACACTGGGTGTAACACTAACACACTGGGGGTAACACTAACACACTGGGGGTAACACTAATACTAACACACTGGGGGTAACACTAATACTAACACACTGGGGGTAACACTAACTCTAACACTAACACACTGGGGGGTTACACTAACACACTGGGGGTAACACTAACACACTGGGGGTTACACTAATACTAACACACTGGGGGTTACACTAACACACTGGGGGTTACACTGACACACTGGGGGTAACACTAATACTAACACACTGGGGGTAATACTAACTCTAACACTAACACACTGGGGGTTACACTAATACACTGGGGGGTTACACTAACACTCTGGGGTAACACTATCACACTGGGGGGTAACACTAACACACTGGGGGTAACACTAACATAACACACTGGGGGTTACACTAACACACTGGGGGTAACACTAACACACTGGGGTTAACACTAATACCAATACACTGGGGGTAACACTAACTCTAACACTAACACACTGGGGGGGGTTACACTAACACACTGGGTGTAACACTAACACACTGGGGGATACATTAATACTAACACACTGGGGGTTACACTAACACACTGGGGGTATCACTAACATTAACACACTGGGGGTAATACTAACTCTAACACTAACATACTGGGGGTTACACTAACACACTGGGGTAACACTAACACACTGGGGGGTAACACTAACATTAACATACTGGGGGTAACACTAACACACTGGGGGGTAACACTAACACACAAAACTATGGGATGGGAGAGGAAGATATCATGTGCATCTGTCTTCAGAAACATGTTTCCCATCCCTTCGCTCCTCCAGCTATCTGTTTCCCATCCCTTCACTC
>NC_139994.1:6965156-6968218 GCF_964263955.1 Coregonus lavaretus
GGAATAGGGTGCCGTTCGGGATGTAGGCATATAGTCTGAGTGATGATCAGGACCTCCTCATCACCTCAATGTATCCTGACAGCTTCTCCTCTCTCTCTGTCTCATGTCATCTTCCTTCTCCTCCTCACCCCCTCCCTTCATCCCTTCATCAGCATCATCACTAATATAAATCATTTATCTCCATATTTCTCTGCTGGCACACTGCTTCAACGAGGGCTGTCATGCAGAGATAGTCTGTATGTGTGTGTGCGTGTGAGTGAGTGTGTGGCCATCCGTGCGTGTGATCAGAGACTTAGCAGTTAAGATGGAGAGAATGAGACAATAGATGGAACGTAAGAGAGGAATGAAAGAGAGAAAAATAGGCATGGAGAAAACGAGGCAATTAGCAGAAAGTTTCACTTCATCACAATAGGACTCATGATGAGAAGTCTACCCCAGCTTATTACTAACAGATAACACATGGCTATCTGGACTGCTAAACAATACATGGAGATAGAGTAACACATTTTCTTTAATTTGCTTCCTTGACTTTATTCTATTCTTCACTCTATTTACAACGTCATTGTCCTCAATGGCAGATGGTTACTTACTTACTTATTTAGGCCTGGTAGGTGATTCTGAACAGGAAAAGGTGGAGAAAGAGTGAGACACTGAGAGAGGGAGAGAGATTGGTAGATGGCATATGGTCATTCTGATTGGGGAGACTGAAGGATAGAGGAATAGGTAACCATTTGGGACGCACCCCAGCACTTCATTTAGCTTGCCGCGTTGTGTTTGTCCTGGGGGCCAAGGCAGAGGATGTGTTAACTGATATCTCCAGTTGTCAGCTTGGATATGTGTAACCCTCTGTCTTGTAGGCATCTCCTGTTTATGACACAACAGAGGAGAGGAGTGATGGAGGGAAGGTGGTTAGAGGAGGGTAGGGGAGGGAAGGAGGGAAGGATGGTGGTTAGAGAGAGTGGTCGAGATGGAGAGATATAAGAGGAAGGGAAGGTAATGAAGAGAACAGATAGAGAAGGGGGTGAAAGCAGGAGAGCTAGTGAGCTAGAGACATAGAGAAAGAGAGGAGAACTAGAGAAAGAGAGGAGACAGAGAAAGAGAGGAGAACTAGAGAAAGAGAGGAGTACTGGAGAAAGAGAGGAGAACTAGAGAAAGAGAGGAGAACTAGAGAAAGAGAGGAGAACTAGAGAAAGAGAGGAGAAGTAGAGAAAGAGAGGAGTACTGGAGAAAGAGAGGAGAACTAGAGAAAGAGAGGAGAACTAAAGAAAGAGAGGAGAACTAGAGAAAGAGAGGAGAAGTAGAGAAAGAGGGGAGAACTAGAGAAAGAGAGGAGAACTAGAGAAAGAGAGGAGAACTGGAGAAAGAGAGGAGAACTGGAGAAAGAGAGGAGAACTAGAGAAAGAGAGGAGAACTAGAGAAAGAGAAAGAGAGGAGAACTAGTGAAAGAGAGGAGAAGTAGAGAAAGAGAGGAGAACTAGAGAAAGAGAAGAGAAGTAGAGAGGGGCAGAGGTTCTGGAGAAGCAGAAGGATAGGGACACAGAATCATAGTGAGGTGAGGTGCCCTGACTCTGACCCTCTGTTCCATGAAGAACACACACACACACACATACAGAGTACGTAAAAAGCAGGTGGGAGGGAGAGTAGAAGAGAAGAAGGGGGAAGTCTGACATTTCAAGTTCAGCTGCCGCTACAGGGAATGTAATGTCATATTATTCTGTCAGACACATCTATCAAGTCACGAGGAGTTTTCCGAAGGTAGACGAAGTTGAGCCATTATCATAGTATCACGTGACCTCTCTTTATCTATACACACACAGGCATATGCACGCATGCACGCCACACACACCCACCCCCCCCCCCCCCCCCACACACACACACACACACACAGACACACACAAACTCGTACACAAAGCAATTGCAACATCAGCCCAACATGTATGAACCTGCCTCTATCATAGGAGAGAAGCCCTGGGGAAATAATTTAATAATTCTAGAAATTATTAAATCAATGTAAATCTCAGCCCAGAGAAATCTGCAGTTCTGAAGTCATGCTGACAAGATTGGGACAGAAGGAGAATGGAGAGAATGAAAAGTAGTGAAGAGTGGAGAAGAGGGGGGAGAGAGAGCAATAGAACGGATAGGTACAAGCACACACACTCCAATGCAGAGTGGCAGAAAAAACACGCACACACAGACACACCGACACACACACACACACACACACACACACACACACACACACACACACACACACACACACACACACACAGACACAGACAGCCTATGGGTGGTCAGAAATGTCAGAGAACTCACAGAGCGCTGTCACTCACGGCCTCAAAATGGAGAGAGAGAAGAGACTCTCCCCTGAAGCAGTGAGACAACAGGGCAGCAGAGTCCCCAAATACACCAAAAACAGTTATACGGCAAGCCAATAGTGACAAACCACAGCTGCAGGCCTACAATTGTTTTTCTCAGCATAATGTACGCCGTAGTTAGTAGCTGAAAGGCCATGGATCATAAAAAAGTGCTTGCATAGCCACTCTGATGAATAGATGCATGGGAAATGTGGTACATGGTGCCTGGCCCAAAGGCATGGTCCTGTCCTCAATGGGAGAGACTACCTAAAGCATTGCTTAAGGGGAGGGAGGGAGGGAGGGAGAGAGAGGTAGAGAGAGAGCTGTGTTACTGTTCATGATGACATACAGAGCCATGGGGTGAGTCACATGAAACTCCCATAAGCCATAGAGGCAGGGGGTGGAGAAAGGGAGAGAGGGAAGAACTGCCTTCAGGGGAGAGAGGAGAGGAGCAGTGAGTGGAGGGAGAGAGGAATGGAGATGGAGGTGGAGGAGAGAGAGAGAGAAGGAGCTAGGGAGAGAGGTAGAGGGATAGAGATGGGGGATGGAGAGAGGCAGGTTGAGGATGGATTTGGCAGAAAGAAAGAGAGGAAAGACAGTGAGAAAGACACAGAGAGTCAGTCAAGTATATGTGATTCTAATGAAGTATCACAACTCCCTCCCCTTCTCTTCCCTCGCTCCTCTCCTCTCCTCTACACTCACCCTCCC
>NC_139994.1:6968418-6990502 GCF_964263955.1 Coregonus lavaretus
CCGAGGAGAGCGAGGGGAAAAAGATAATGCATTCCAAATGTTTCCCTATTCCCTACATAGTGCACTACTTTTGATCAGAGCCCTATGGACCCTGGTCAAAAGTAGTGCACTACATAGGGAATAGGGTGCCATTTGGGACTCAGCCACAGAGAGCTCCTCGCTGGCTGGTAATTTTTATGCCCTCCATTGTGAGTTCTCTGATTAAAAGATGCTTGATTTAAAGTGGCGCTCTGCTCTCTCTTCTGCTGCTCGAAACGCATGGCTTCCTTTACAGCACCCAATCTCCACGGCCTCGCACTACCACTGCTGCCTCTCACACACACACACACACACATACACACACACACACAGCCGGCTGAGTGCTGCCTCACAATATTCCAGCTCAACTACAATTATGGAGATCTTGTTATTCTAGGCCTGCTGTGTCATCTGTCTCCTAAAGGAGGGCGAGAGAGAGAGAGAGAGAGAGAGAGAGAGAGAGAGAGAGAGAGAGAGAGAGAGAGAGAGAGAGAGGGAGGGAGAGAGAGAGATAGATAGAGAGAGATAGAGAGAGATGGAGAGAGAGAGACACGGAGGGAGAATATTGATTTCCTCTCATGTGTATTAATATATCAATGCACTCTTTAATGCTTGAGAATCACGTTAGCCGCCAAGTGTAATCCATTTCAGGGCCTGCACATCCGGGTCCTGTCCACATTAGTTCTGATTTCTTCCGTGGTGGCACAGAGGGCGGTAGTCACGGCAACACCTGCTGTGGCGAGATGTCACGGTGGTGCTGGAGAAGGGGGAGAGGGGACACGGAGATGAGAAATGGAGAGGAGAGGAGAGGAGAGGAGAGGAGAGGAGAGGAGAGGAGAGGAGAGGAGAGGAGAGGAGAGGAGAGGAGAGGAGAGGAGAGGAGAGGAGAGGAGAGGAGAGAGAGGATGAGGGAGTTGTGATACTTCATTAGAATTACACACTTGACTCTGTCTTTCTCCTTTCTCTCTCTCTCTCCCTCTCTCTCTCTCTCTCTCTTTCTCTCTCTCTCTCTCTTTCTTTCTCTCTCTCTGTCTTTCTCTCTTTCTTTCTCCTTTCTCTCTCTCTCTCTTTCTCCTTTCTCTCTCGCTGTCTTTCTCTCTCTCTTTCTTTCTCTCTCTCTCTTTATTTCTCTCTCTCTTCTCTCTCTTTCTTTCTCTCTCTCTCTCTCTTTCTCTCTCTCTCTCTCATTCTTTCTCTCTGCCTCTCTCCATCCCATATCTATCCCTCAACCTCTCTCCCTAGCTTCCTTTCTCTCCATCCCTCTCTCCCTCCACTCACTGCTTTGCTCCTCTCTCCCCTGAAGGCAGTTCTTCCCTCTCTGCCTCTCTCTACCCCCTGCTGCTAACGCTTATAGGAGTTTGATGTGACTCACCCCAGGGCTCTGGAAGTCATAATTAACAGTCGCTCGCTCACGAGCTCTCTCTCTTGCTCTCTCTCTTGCTCTCTCTCTCGCTCTCTCTCTCTCTCACTCTCTATCTCTCGCTCACGTGTTCGATTTCTCTCTCTCTCTCTCTCTCTCTCACTCTCTATCTCTCGCTCACGTGTTCGATCTCTCTCTCGCTCACTTTCTCTCTCTCCCCCTCTCTCTCCCCCTCCCTCCCTTCATCCGTCCCCATTAGCAATGGTTAAGGTAGTAAGGACAGGACCATGAATTTGGCACCACATTTCCCATGCAACTATCAGAGTGACAATGCAATTTTTTCAACAACCCGTTCAGCTACAACTATAACATACATTATTACGCAGAGAAAAACTATTCTAGGCCTGCAGCTGTGGTTTGTCACTGTTTGCTTGCCGTAGGACTGTTTTGGTGTATTTGGGGATGCTGTTGCCCTGTTGTCTCACTGCTTCAGGGGAGAGTCTCCTCTCTCTTCCATGTTGAGGCTGCCGTGATAGTGCTGTGTGAGTTCTATGACATTTCTGGTACCACCCAGAAGCGGTGTGTGTGTGTGTGAAGACATTGCTCTTTTGACCATCTTAATTGAAAACAGTCACAGTAAGGTACTTCATTGTTACCCAGAAATGATTTGATATTGAGATGAAAATGGCTGCATTGGACCTTTAAGGTTTCGGAGAGGGTAAAAAAATGAATCAATACACGGCCCTCTGAGCCGAAGCGTGTAGCTTAACCAAGCCTACTTGATGGTTATAGCGCTCACCGTTGCCCGTTGTAGTCGGTCCTGCTTACCTGGGTGGACGTCGAATTTCACAGTGGATCTTGAGCAACCTGGCTGATGTGTGTGTGTGTGTGTGTGTTTGTGCGCATGCACGTGTGTGTGTCTGCCACTCTGCATGGTTGTGTGTGTGTGTGTGTGTGTGTGTGAGTGTGTGTGTGTGTGTGTGTGTGTGTGTGTGTGTGTGTGTGTGTGTGTGTGTGTGTGTGTGTGTGTGCTTGTGCTTGTCCATCTGTCGCTCTCTCTTCACCCCTCTCCTTCACTCCTCACCACCTTTCATTATTTTGTCTACAGTATTGTCAGCATGGCTTCAGCGTTTGCTGAAGTACTGCAGATTTAAATCTCATTAGAAATTATTTCCCCAGGGCTTCTCTCCTATAATAGAGGCAAGTCCATACATGTTGGCCTGATGTTGCAATTCCAAGACCTAAGAGACATTTATTATTTGGTTTGTATTTGTAGGGTGTGTTAGGGGTGTGTGGGTCAGATGTATACGTTCATCCATGTTTCTGAAACATAAAATTTCGAAGTTGTTCCAAACGTCAAATTTCGAAGTGTTTAAGATTAAGTTTAGGCATTAACTTCAAATAGTTAAGTTAAGGGTTTAGGTTTGGGATAGGCTTAAAACAAGCTCACTGTTGTCCCTAGTGGCTTGTTTCCACGTCATCTCCCGACATCCTCAGGCATGGATGGACGTCTAATACTGACTTGTATCACGGGTGATCAGGCTGGTGTGGTTTGTGTGTGTGTTTGTGTGTGTGTGTGTGTGTGTGTGTGTGTGCCTCAGTGAACAGACACTGTAAAACCAAGTGTTTAGGCTCTAAACACATAACTGAACTATTTTCTGTAACACTTTTTAAACACCTCAAGGCATTTAGAATTTAAATTCAAACATGTCACAGTCTTTAGATTGTAAATAGCATAACATGTTAATTCGCTGTAACACTTTTTAAACACATTTATGCAGCACAAGGCATTTAGGTTTTAAACAATACTGTAGGGTGTAAAGGCGTATTTGCATAATTCCCAGCATGCCTTTCGAGTGAATGTGACACAGACGTGGTTGTTGCATTCAAAAACTCCTAGTCCTGAAGCCTTCACCAAGTGACTGTCTACGTGAATTTTGTATCAATTAAAAGTAAACCCTTTATGATCGCAAATTAGACATGTCATAAGGCCTTTAATTATGACCTAACTATCCTCAGCCTTTAGTTATGGCCTAGTTATCCTCAACATTGTGGTCTGAAAATATTGGCTCATGAGCCACATTAGACCTGTAAGTCACAATATGCTGGTTTGTGAAGTGATTAGTAATTCCTATCAGAATCCAACCAGAGGATATCCAAAAGTGATGTGCAGTTTATTCTTTTTGAACAACTATTTTTACTGACTCAAGAGTCATGATACATTTTTTCAGAGTGACTCGTTAATTTTAGTTGTTCATTTGACCTGCTGGCGGCAATTAATTCTGCAGCAGGATCAGCGGCTCCGGGGACGTGTTCCGACCACCAACAGTCTACCGTGCGCGAGGGAAAACAGATCACGCTGCAGGCAGAGAAGAAAAATATGTTTAGATCTGATCATTTATCACATGGTGCAAGAATGAATGCAATTAATTGATTATTGAACGTTATGGTCTCTGGGGATTACTGACTCAAATTAAATAAATGTGTCTAACGACAATGATTCGTTCTTTTGACTGAACGATTCGAAAAGATCAGAGTCAATAAAAAGAGCTGAACTTCCCATCACTAATATCCAACGATTTGAATATTTTATCACTCACATCCTGCACTCAGAATGACTGCTATGGTGAAAGATTTAATAAACAATCCCACCTAAACCATCTAAACTGGAACAAAAAGATCAACCCCTTACAGTCTGTACAGACTTTATTTTTTATTTTTTATTTTATAATATATATATATATATATTGTTTTTTGTTTTTTTTGGGGGGGGATGGATCAGCTTAATATTGCAGATAGATTGTATCTTCTATCAATGTAATTGTCTGCATCACTTCCAATCCCCCATGTTTATTTTTATTTTTTATATATATATTCCCCTTTATTACTTTTCAACCCCACCATCCTTTCCCTACTTGGAGTAAATTAGTGAACAACAACGCCCAGGCCTCTACTTCCGGTCTATACTTACTATCTACACCTTATGGACAGAGTTAATTTTACAATAATTCTCTCTCTATATATATATATATATATATATATATATATATTTATTTATTTATTTTTTTGCTCCTGAACTTCTTCTACTCTCAACCTCTCCGATCATTTTCATGATGTCCATCCGGTTTGCTTCTAAATGCCATATCTTTCTAACTGTGCTCTTTCCCAAAAGCTCCCAACATACAACCTATATACTTATTATGGACACAGTATGCTTACATTATTAGCTATCTTTGTTATTATTTGTTGTTATTTGTTATTAGTCCCATCCTTCAACTCTATTCAATACCTCCCATCTATCTCTTAACACCATCCATATAGGATTTCTATTTGCCATATATATTTCAACCGTACTGTGATGTTTTACAAAAGTTCTGAACCTTTCTATTCTCATTGCTTCTACAGTCTGTACAGACTGCTACTGTCACTGTCACTGTTACTGTCACTGTTACTGTCACTGCTACTGCTACTGTTACTGTTACTGTTACTGTTACTGTTACTGTTACTGTCACTGTCACTGTCACTGTTACTGTTACTGTTACTGTTACTGTTACTGTCACTATTACTGTTACTGTCACTGTTACTGTTACTGTTACTGTCACTGTTACTGTCACTGTTACTGTTACTCAGTGGCGGCTCCTGAAAAAATTCTCAGGGGGGGCAATTTTTCTGATGATTTAGGTGACCTACACACATTTTAAAAAAGATATGTCCAGCAACAACATGAAGACAGGGGCAGCATATAAGTCAATACCAGAAGCATTTATTGACTGATCTCAAAAGTGTTGGCTTACAAAAGCAAAATAAGTTATCACAGTAAAAATAATCAAGGGTGTTCTTTCACATTCCTCAACACTGCATAAACAATATGCATTTCCATAAAACACCTCATCTAATTGTGCCACAAAGTTGACAAGTCCAAGAAAAATACCAGGGTTGGTGGAGCCCTCAGTTTCATCTTTGCCTCGCAAAGCTAACTCAAACACTCCGCAAAACTTCACACACTGGATTAGCCGGCTGAGGATGTGGCGGTTCTTGCTAACCTCATCGTTGTGGCGGCGGACAGCTAGCCTGTATCCCTCATCCAGTTGACTGGCAATGTTCACTCTCCCCAAAGCAGACAATCTCAAACAGCTATCCATGTGGGTCTTTGACAGCTCATGTTTCTTAATCTTTTCTGAAAGATGGTGCATGTCCGTTACACCAGTCGCTGTCCAAGCGGTGCTGTCTGCCGTGCCGCCTTCAGGGTGAAAGAGTAAGCAGGGGTAGCAGAAGACTGCATTAGCTACATCGCAGCCTGCTAGCCAGGTTTTTCGTTCGTACCAATTTTTGGAAAATCCTCGGGTGTAGGACTTTCCCCCTTTAGTAGAAACCTGTTGAATTATTACATTTGGTCTGGGAGGTCCTAATTGTTTCGTTGCCAATTTATCTTGATTTGTTCGCCGACAAAAAGGAACTTCTTTCAAAGAGACAATCGAGTTGCACTGAACGCTAGCCATCTTGACAGTAGTACGTGAATTGATTGACGCTGCTACCCGCTCTTTTCTTAGTTACGTTCATGGTTATGTTACGTATGACGAAAGCGCGTAAGTGCAAGCCCTCCCGGAACCCATAGAGATTGTATTGAAAGCTCTGATATTTGAAAAAAAAAGATTTTACATGAGAGTCTATGAGAGACTTCTGGGGCGATTTTCAACCTGACTGAAATCGCCCCAAAAGGGGCGGGGCCATTTGAAGCACGACTTTAGCCTGATTGGACATTTAGTGGCAGATCAGACGTCTAGATTAGAACACTGATAACTACTGTTGCCGTGATATAATTGATTAGAAAAAAAATCCCTTCCTTTTCCCGTTTGGCAGTGCGTCGCCCATATCGCCCTAATGAACACACCGCCCCTGCTGTTACTGTTACTGTTACTGTTACTGTCACTGTCACTGTTACTGTTACTGTTACTGTTACTGTTACTGTTACTGTCACTGTCACTGTCACTGTCACTGTCACTGTTACTGTTACTGTTACTGTCACTGTCACTGTCACTGTTACTGTTACTGTCACTGTCACTGACACTGTCACTGTTACTGTGACTGTTACTGTCACTGTCACTGCTACTGTTACTGTTACTGTCACTGCTACTGTTACTGTTACTGTTACTGTCACTGTCACTGTCACTGCTACTGTGACTGTTACTGTCACTGTCACTGTCACTGTCACTGTCACTGTCACTGCTACTGTCACTGTTACTGTCACTGTTACTGTTACTGTCACTGTCACTGTCACTGTTACTGTTACTGTTACTGTCACTGTCACTGTTACTGTCACTGTCACTGTCACTGACACTGTCACTGTTACTGTGACTGTTACTGTCACTGTCACTGCTACTGTTACTGTTACTGTCACTGCTACTGTTACTGTTACTGTCACTGTCACTGTCACTGTCACTGCTACTGTGACTGTCACTGTCACTGTTACTGTCACTGTCACTGTTACTGTCACTGTTACTGTCACTGTTACTGTCATTGTTACTGTTACTGTCACTATCACTGCTAATGTGACTGTTACTGTCACTGTCACTGCTACTGTCACTGTCACTGTCACTGTTACTGTCACTGTTACTGTCACTGCTACTGTTACTTTTACTGTCACTGTCACTGCTACTGTTACTGTCACTATTACTGTCACTGTTACTGTCACTGTCACTGTTACTGTCACTGTCACTGTCACTGTCACTGTTACTGTCACTGTCACTGTCACTGCTACTGTCACTGCTACTGTCACTGTTACTGTCACTGTTACTGTTACTGTTACTGTTACTGTTACTGTCACTGTCACTGTCACTGTCACTGTTACTGTCACTGTCACTGTTAACGTCACTGTCACTGTCACTGTCACTGTCACTGTTACTGTCACTGTCACTGTTACTGTTACTGTCACTGTTACTGTTACTGTTACTGTTACCGTTACTGTCACTGCTACTGTTACTGTCACTGTTACTGTTACTGTTACTGTTACTGTTACTGTCACTGCTACTGTTACTGTTACTGTCACTATCACTGCTAATGTGACTGTTACTGTGACTGTCACTGCTACTGTCACTGTCACTGTCACTGCTACTGTTACTGTTACTGTCACTGTCACTGTCACTGCTACTGTTACTGTCACTGCTACTGTCACTGTCACTGTTACTGTTACTGTCACTGTCAATGTCACTGTTACTGTTACTGTCACTGTCACTGTTACTGTCACTGTTACTGTAACTGTCACTGTCACTGCTATTGTTACTGTCACTGTCACTGTTACTGTTACTGTTTCTGTTACTGTTACTGTTACTGTCACTGTCACTGCTACTGTTACTGTTACTGTCACTGTTACTGTTACTGTTACTGTTACTGTTACTGTTACTGTCACTGTCATTGTCACTGTCGCTGTTACTGGCACTGTCGCTGTGACCATTATAAGCTCATTACAAAGCTCACGGCTCTGGCTCTGAACTCCTCCCTATGCAATTGGGTCCTGGACTTCCTGACGGGTAGGCAACATTACATCCTCGACACTGATTCTCAAAACGGGGACCACAAGGGTGCGTCCTCAGTCCCCTCCTGCATTATCTGTATACACACGACTGCGTGGCCTCACACAGTTCCAACTGCATCATCAAGTTCGCTGATGACGCGACAGTAGTAGGCCTGGTTACCAACAACAACGAGACAGCCTACAGGGAGGAGGTAGACACTCTGACGGCGTGGTGCCAGATCAAAACCCTCTCCCTCAACGTTAGCAAAACAAAGGAGCTGATTGTGGACTTCAGGAGGAACCAGGCTGGACACGCCCCCATCCTCATCAACGGGGCTGCCATGGAGACAGTCAATAACTTTAAATTCCTCAGCGTACACATCTCAGAGAAGCTGAAATGGTCTAACCACAGCATAGTGAACCACATCATCCCTCATGCTATCACACCCTGTATACAGTGGGGGAAAAAAGTATTTAGTCAGCCACCAATTGTGCAAGTTCTCCCACTTAAAAAGATGTGAGAGGCCTGTCATTTTCATCATAGGTACACGTCAACTATGACAGACGAATTGAGAAAAAATAATCCAGGAAATCACATTGTAGGATTTTTTATGAATTTATTTGCAAATTATGGTGGAAAATAAGTATTTGGTCACCTACAAACAAGCAAGATTTCTGGCTCTCACAGACCTGTAACTTCTTCTTTAAGAGGCTCCTCTGTCCTCCACTCGTTACCTGTATTAATGGCACCTGTTTGAACTTGTTATCAGTATAAAAGACACCTGTCCACAACCTCAAACAGTCACACTCCAAACTCCACTATGGCCAAGACCAAAGAGCTGTCAAAGGACACCAGAAACAAAATTGTAGACCTGCACCAGGCTGGGAAGACTGAATCTGCAATAGGTAAGCAGCTTGGTTTGAAGAAATCAACTGTGGGAGCAATTATTAGGAAATGGAAGACATACAAGACCATTGATAATCTCCCTCGATCTGGGGCTCCACGCAAGATCTCACCCCGTGGGGTCAAAATGATCACAAGAACGGTGAGCAAAAATCCCAGAACCACACGGGGGGACCTAGTGAATGACCTGCAGAGAGCTGGGACCAAAGTAACAAAGCCTACCATCAGTAACACACTACGCCGCCAGGGACTCAAATCCTGCAGTGCCAGACGTGTCCCCCTGCTTAAGCCAGTACATGTCCAGGCCCGTCTGAAGTTTGCTAGAGTGCATTTGGATGATCCAGAAGAGGATTGGGAGAATGTCATATGGTCAGATGAAACCAAAATATAACTTTTTGGTAAAAACTCAACTCGTCGTGTTTAGAGGACAAAGAATGCTGAGTTGCATCCAAAGAACACCATACCTACTGTGAAGCATGGGGGTGGAAACATCATGCTTTGGGGCTGTTTTTCTGCAAAGGGACCAGGACGACTGATCCGTGTAAAGGAAAGAATGAATGGGGCCATGTATCGTGAGATTTTGAGTGAAAACCTCCTTCCATCAGGAAGGGCATTGAAGATGAAACGTGGCTGGGTCTTTCAGCATGACAATGATCCCAAACACACCGCCCGGGCAACGAAGGAGTGGCTTCGTAAGAAGCATTTCAAGGTCCTGGAGTGGCCTAGCCAGTCTCCAGATCTCAACCCCATAGAAAATCTTTGGAGGGAGTTGAAAGTCCGTGTTGCCCAGCGACAGCCCCAAAACATCACTGCTCTAGAGGAGATCTGCATGGAGGAATGGGCCAAAATACCAGCAACAGTGTGTGAAAACCTTGTGAAGACTTACAGAAAACGTTTGACCTGTGTCATTGCCAACAAAGGGTATATAACAAAGTATTGAGAAACTTTTGTTATTGACCAAATACTTATTTTCCACCATAATTTGCAAATTAATTAATTAAAAATCCTACAATGTGATTTTCTGGAGAAAAAAAAATCTAATTTTGTCTGTCATCATTGACGTGTACCTATGATGAAAATTACAGGCCTCTCTCATCTTTTTAAGTGGGAGAACTTGCACAATTGTGTGCTGACTAAATACTTTTTTTCCCCACTGTATGTGACTATTGAACACTGTGAATCTCTGAATCTCTGAATCTGAATCTGAATCTGAATCTGTGACTGTGACTGTGACTGTGACTGTGACTGTGACTGTCACTGTTACTGTTACTGGCACTGTCACTGTGACTATCACTGTTTCTAACACTATTACTGTTACGGTACCTGTGACTGTCACAGTCACTATTACTGTTACTGTCACTGTGACTGTCACATTTGCGTCCCAAATGGCTCCCTATTCGCTATAGTGCACTACTTTTGATCAAAAAGCACCTGCCATGTGCCCCTCCCTGGTCAAAGGTAGTGCACTATATTTATAGCATGCCATTTGGGATGCAAACATGGTACGCTCCATAGAACCAGGGAGAGGCACAGGTGCATCCCTAATGCTACACTAACCCCTATGTCACGACTTCCTCCGAAGCTGCCTCCTCTCCTTGTTCGGGCAGGCTTCGGCGTTCGTTGTCACCGGTCTTCTAGCCACTGCCGCTCCTCATCTCATCATGCCATTTGTTTTGTCTTGTTTATTACACACCCCTGGTTGAATCCCTTCATCTGTACCTGTATAAGTATTCCCTCTGTCCCCCTTGTCTTTGTGTGTGATTGTTACTTTATCGAGGTAACGTACGCTCGGTTGAGCATTTTGTTATTTTTTATATTTACCCATGTATGTTTGATTCCCAGTACACATTTAAGTCGCACTGGGATCGTGTTTACACATTGCTGCGGACTACCTTATTGGGCTGATTAAAGCATATTCCTTCTTCACACTCCTGCGCCTGACTCCGTCCATCCCCTCGCCCACAGAATCACACACCCAACAGCATGGAGTCAGCAGGAAACGGGAATATGCCTGGAGTTGTGGAGCGGATCCGGGAGCACCCCAACATACTAGCCAGCTTGGGCGAAGCGATGGATCGGGTTCTCCAGGTTGTCCAACGCCTGGAGAGGAGAGGACCCGACCCTTCGGGACCAGCTGAGTGACCGGATCCAGCCACCCACACCCCAGCACCCAGAGGGATTCACCTATCCCGACCGAGGGAGTATGATGGGACAGTGGCCCGCTGCCAGGGATTCCTCCTGCAGCTGGAACTCTATTTTTCCAACATCAGCCCGGCTCCCTCGGAGTGGGAGAAGGTGTCCGCCCTCGTCTCATGCCTCTCGGGAATGCCCTGGAGTGGACCAACGCGGTCTGGAGTGAAGGAGGAGATGCGTTGGACAACTACTGGGCGTTCGCTCGCCTCTTCCGGACAGTCTTCGATCATCCCCCTAAATGAAGAGAGGCCGGCGAGCGCCTGGTCCATCTGAGGCAGGGTACGAGGACCGTGCCTCAGCGGCTGGGTCCGGGTTGAACGAGTGGGCCCTCATCGACCACTTCCGATGCAGCCTGCGTGAGGACGTCCGACGGGAGCTAGCCTGCCGGGATGCCACGTTGACTTTCAACCAGCTGGTGGACATGGCCATCTGGTTGGACAACCTGCTGGCTACCAGAGGAAGTCCTGGAAGAGCCTGCCCGTTCCACCCCCCTGCAAACCGGATGACGTTCCAATGGAGCTGGGTGGTGCAGCGATCCGGGAGAATGGAGGACGCCAGATCCAGTGTCACTCTTGTGGCAGGAGAGGACATTCTGCTGCACGCTGTCGTCAGAGTTCTTCTGGGTCGGGAGGCGGCAGGCAGGGCACTCTCGCGTCACCCCAGATAGCGCAAACCCACACTCGTTAAGAGCCCTCTGCTGCGCATTTCACCACACATGCCAACTTCCCTGAGCACACGGTAGTTCCCCAGTGTAAGGCGCTGGTTGTTTCAGGCGCAGCTGGGAACTTTATGGACAGGTCCTTAGCTAATAGGTTATGTATCACATTGGTTCCCCTACCCATTCCATTTCCCATCAAAGCACTTGACACAACTTCCCTGAGCACACGGTAGTTCCCCAGTGTAAGGCGCTGGTCGATTCAGGCGCAGCTGGGAACTTTATGGACAGGTCCTTAGCTAATAGGTTATGTATCACATTGGTTCCCCTACCCATTCCATTTCCCATCAAAGCAGAGAGGCCGGCGGGGGTGGTCTGTAGCTCAGCTGGTAGAGCACGGCGCTTGTAACGCCAAGGTAGTGGGTTCGAACCCCGGGACCACCCATACACAAAAAAAATAATGTATGCACGCATGACTGTAAGTCGCTTTGGATAAAAGCGTCTGCTAAATGGCATATTATTATTATTATTATAAAGCACTTGACATTCGACCATTAGGGTCAGGTTTTGTTAGGGAGGTTACAGCACCAGTCACAATGATTATGCAGGAGACCCATAGGGAGCAAATCACCTTTTACATTATTGAGTCCCCTGATTTCCCTGTTGTGTTGGGTCTTCCCTGGCTCGCACTACACGACCACACCTTTTCATGGCCGCAGAGGGCTCTCATGGGGTGGTCGCGAGAGTGTCAGGGTAGGTGTCTAGCTGTTGGTGCAACCACGGTGGAAAGTCCAGACACTACCTCCACAGTGCGCATTCCCCCCGAATACCTCGATTTGGCGCACACGTTTTCTAAAACGCAGGCAACCAAATTACCACCCCATCGGACGGGGGATTGCGCGATAAACCTCCAGGTAGACACTGTGCCTCCCAGGAGTCATGTATATCCCCTGTCGCAGGCTGAAACGGAGGCTATGGAAACATACGTCTCCGTGTCCCTGCGCCAGGGGTTCATACATCCCTCCACTTCACACGCCTCCTCAAGTTTATTTTTCGTGAAGAAGAAAGACGGAGGTCTGCGCCCTTGCATTGATTACCGAGCACTAAATCAAACTACCATTCACTACAGTTACCCTCTACCTCTTATCCCCTTTGTTGTCGAATCAATGCATGGGGCACGCTTCTTCATGAAATTAGATCTCAGGAGTGCGTACAACCTGCTGTGTGGAAGACAGCCTTTGGCACAACCACGGGGCATTGTGAATACCTGGCGATGCCGTACGGGTTGATAAATGCTCCATCAGTCTTCCAGTCCTTTCTGAATGAGGTGTTTCGGGACATGCTTGGTCGCGGTGTGGTGGTCTACATGGATGACATTCTGGTGTATTCCGCTACGTGCACCGAGCATGTGTCCCTGGTTCGCAGAGTGCTGGGCAGACTGTTGGAGCATGACCTACTGTATATGCCAAGGTAGAAAAGTGCCTGTTCTTTCAACAGTCTGTCTCCTTCCTCAGACACCACATCACCACCTCAGGTGATGGAGGTGCAGAGCTTCATTGGCTTTGTCAATTACTATCGGAGATTTATCCGGGGCTTTGGCAAGGTCGCAGCACCCATCACATCTCTGTTGAAGGGTGGGCCATCCCGGCTCCGCTGGTCTGCTGAGGCTGACAGGGCTGTCAGTAACCTGAGGGCTCTATTCACCTCAGCCCCGGTACTGGTCCATCCAGATCCATCATTGCCGTTTGTAGTGGAGGTCGATGCGTCCGAGGTAGGGGTAGGCGCTGTCCTATCCCAACGCTCGGGCACGCCACCCAAACTCCGCCCCTGTGCCTTCTTATCGAAGAAGCTCAGCCCTGTGGAGCAGAACTACGATGTTGGTGATCTGGAGCTGTTGGCTGTTGTCAGAGCCCTGACCGTGTGGAGGCACTGGCTCGAGGGGGCGAAACACCCTTTCCTCGTCTGGACTGACCACCGTAACCTGAAGTACATCCGGGCAGCGAGGAGGCTTGTTACGAACCCCTTGGCTTTAAAAGTCTAGGGTGGATGGAAAAGAGACCCGTAACATAACTCATGCGAATTAGAATATTGCCAAGGAACAGTGAGAATAAAAATACGCCGACAACCAAAAAGCTACCTTCAAACACACATTTTTTTATTATAAACACACGGTAAAGGTTTGGGGAAAAGGGGCTGAGCAGAACCCAAGGAATGAAATAATAAAGTTTTAAAAAGAATATACTGATCTTGCCTGCCTCAAGAACTGCTAAGTTACTGCTAACCATACAAAAATTACAGTGGGTGGTCCGCTCAGGTCTAACTAGTGTTTTTAGACAAGGTTTTCCTACGGGTAATGTATGCTCAAGGGCGACTTGCTAAATCCCCCTTTTCCCAGGAACAAACAACATAGTTACCATATGGAGTAAACAGCAAATAAGTGAGTACACAAAAAACAGGACACCACCGTATCCATACTCACAAAGGAAAAGAGTCCCTGTCAAAAAACACAACTGACTGGCTTTTAAATAAGGGGATATGTGTTGTGATTGAAAAACCAGAAACAGGTGGTGCAATGCAGAGGAGTGTCAACTGATTGGTCCACCTCAGCAATCAGCAGATTAACTGATGACTGACAGGTGGGACACACCAAAGACCTCCAATCAGGAACACAAAGGACACCTGTGATTAGGGCAGAAGGAGAGGAAAAAACACAAAAACACTTACAGGATACCTGTATCCGTAACAAGGCTGAACCCTCGCCAGGCCAGGTGGGCCTTGTTCTTCACCAGATTTGCTTTCATGCTTTCCTACATACCAGGCACTAAGAACGTGAAGGCAGATGCACTGTGATGGCTGTACGACAGAGTAGAGGCCCATTGACAACACCCCCATACTCCCGGCCTCCTGCATTGTGGCGCCGTAGTGTGGGCGGTGGACGCGGGCATAGAGCAGGCGTTAGGCACAGAGCAATCTCCAACTCAGTGCCCGGCTGGGCTGCGAGACGTTGCGTCTATTGTCCGTGATCGTATTATCTATTGGGCACACACGTCCCCCTCCTCTGGTCATCCAGGCATCGGCCGTACAGTGCGCTGCCTGACCGGGAAGTACTGGTGGCCTACCTTGGCTAAGGACATGAGGGTATACATCTCCTCTTGCTCGGTGTGCACCCAGAGTAAGGCACCTAGGCACCTCCCAGCGGGTAAGCTACAACCTTTACCAGTTCCACAATGCCCATGGTCCCACTTACAGTTGAAATCTGAAGTTTACAGTGGGTCCCAGTGAGGGATGTCCTCGATCCCTCCCTGTTGCGGGATTTCCACCCTCGCCTGGCCGTCCCCGAGGCCGGGGTCGGCGCGCTGCTGGAGCTGCGCGTCAAGGTGGGGGTACTGTCACGACTTCCTCCGAAGCTGCCTCCTCTCCTTGTTTGGGCAGGCTTCGGCGTTCGTAGCCACTTCCGCTCCTCATCTCATCATTCCATTTGTTTTGTCTTGTTTATTATACACCCCTGGTTCATATCCCCTCATCAGCACCTGTATAAGTATTCCCTCTGCCCCCCTTGTCTTTGTGTGTGATTGTTACTTTGTAGAGGTAACGCATGCTCGGTTGAGCATTTTGTTATTTTTATCGCCGGGAATATTTACCTGTGTATGTTTGGTTCCCAGCATTCATTTAAGTCGCACTGGGATTGTGTTTATGCATTGCTGCGGACTACTTTATTGGGCTGATAAAAGTATATTCCTTCTTCACACTTCTGCGCCTGACTCCGTCCATCCCCTCGCCCACACTCTGTCACTCCTCCTCTTTATAAAATGTTTCTCTATCTTTTACTCAAATTTTCCCTCTCACTTTCTGTTCCTTGTCTCTTGCCTCTTCCTACCCCTCTAACCTTCAGTCTCCCCAATCAGAATTACCATATGCCATCTCCCTCACTCTTTATCTCTCTTTCCTTCGCCACCTTTCCCTGTTCATAATTTACCTTACATCACAGTTGACTTTGTAAATAGAGTGAAGAATAGAAAAAACTGACTTTGAAATTGGACATCTTTCCAAGTCTTGAGGACATCTGCAAATGTTTTCAAAACTGGCCACTAGGGGCAACAGTGAGTGCTAATACCATCAAGTAGGCTTGGGTTTTGCTAGGGCGTTGTGAACATGGTGGTGAATGGGCATAATCAAATTACTCTGGACCTGTAGGTTGCATGTTCAACCCCAGTGGTATTATAACTTGTTTAACTACAGTATATCCCAAATCTTAACCCTTAAAGTTTGGAACAATTTCAAAATGTTATGTTTGGAGAAACTGAATGATACGGAGCAGGAGGAGCAACCCAGGATGTCAAAAACACTTTCAAATTTGACGTTTGGACCAACTTCGAAATTTGACGTTTGGAGAAACATGGATAGACATCACATTTGTAAAAACTGTGAGATCATTATGAGTAAATTATAGAAAATGTGATTTTGATCCATGGCAGAATATTCCCAAAGTGTTACTCTGTCTACATGTATTGTTTACCAGTCCACAATCCATGCGTTATCTGTTAGTAAGCTGGGGTAGACTTCTCAGTCCTGTTGTGGTGAAGTGCTAATTGCCTCATTTTTGCATGCATATTTTTTTATTTTTCATTCCTCTCTTCTGTTCCATCCATTGTCTCATTCTCTCCGTCTTAATTGCTTAGACTCTGATCACACACACAGATCACACGCACAGATCACACACACACACACACACACACACACACACACACACACACACACACACACACACACACACACATACACATTTACAGGCCATCTCTGCACGACAGCCCTCATTCGAGCAATGTGCCAGCAGAGAAATATGGAGATTTATATTAATGATGGTGCTGATGAACGGATGAAGGGAGGGGGTGAGGAGGAGAAGGAAGATAACATGAGACAGAGTGAGAGCAGAAGCTGTCATGATACATCTAGGTGAGGAGGCGGTCTTGATCATCACTCAATCTGTCTGCATACTAAATGGCACCTTATTCCCTATAGTGAACTACTTTTGACCAATGCCTATAGGGGGATAGGGTTCCATTTGGGACTCAGCCTCTCTGTCTTTATCACTGTTTGTAGATTAATCACGACAGGCGCTAGCCTCAATTAGCATAATTGCTCAACTTCACTTGGTTCGAAGAGTAAGGTGTGTGTTAGCTTAGCATCAAATGTGTGTTTTCTGGTCGGGGATGTGTTTGCTTCAAATGCTAGCATGGACATAGTGTCTCTCTTTGATCATTAGGTAGGCACTATCATTTAGAAAGTGTCAGCAACCACACTGGAGTTTGAGATGCTAGCAGGCAGGTGTCCCCACAGAGCCTGTTCTACTCTAGTTTAGCCTCTGTCCCAAATATAACCCTATTCCCTATGTAATACACTATTTTTCACCAGGGCCAGTAGGGGGCCCCTGGTCCTAAGCAGTGCACTATATAGGGAATAGGTTGCATTTGGGACAGAGGCTAAGTGTTGATCAGTGTAGCGAACGAGGGAAGAAACGAGGGAGGACGGGGGAGGAGAGTAAAAAACAGAGGGAGAAAGGCCACGGTCATCGCTCTTCCCTGACGCAGAGGATCCGGATCCGCTGGGCTCTGGGGCTAAATTAAAACAAGCGGCATCCACTTGATTCCAGCACTGACAGGACCCATATATCACCCCACAGCTAGAGAGAGAATAAGGGAGGGAGGGGGGAGGGAGGGAGAATGGTAAAGTGAAAGGGAGAGGGAGAAAGACAGAGGGGGGATTGAGGAAGGGTAAGAAAGACAGATTGAAATAAGATGAGAGGGTGTTGAAAAGAAAGACAGTTAGAATACAAAGAGAGAGATCCAGGCAATGTTTGCACCCACAGACAAGGTAATTTATATGCTTTGCAAAGTTAACATTTTGTTAGCGTTAACAACAGTGAAGGTCAGCAGAAGAGAAACAGATGTAGGATATTAATCACCCTGTTGCAGAATAACTTTCCTGCACTGTATTTAAGGTTTAAAAAGGCTTCTGAAGATTTGCAATTTCGACTTTGAAATTTCAGACTTGATTTTCCCTCACGGAAAATGTATCAACCCCTACAAAGATGTTCACATAATAATTCACATTTCCTGTTGCTGCAGGATTCTTTTCCTGCTGTAGCAAACTGGCTTAAATTAAGATCCAACATCTGTAGCTAAAAAAAGAGATTGCGATAAAGAAATCAGGGACATCTCTCCTTCCATGAGCATAAGGCAGTGTGTGCACATGTAAGCCTAACCTGGACTAAAGCATCCGCCAACTCCTGGACAGTCTGTGGTGCAACGTGGCATTGGTGGATGGAGCGAGACATGATGTCCCAGATGTGCTCAATTGGATTCAGGTCTGGGGAACGGGCGGGCCAGTCCATAGCATCAATGCCTTTCTCTTGCAGGAACTGCTGACACACTCCAGCCACATGAGGTCTGGCATTGTCTTGCATTAGGAGGAACCCAGGGCCAACCGCACCAGCATATGGTCTCACAAGGGGTCTGAGGATCTCATCTCGGTACCTAATGGCAGTCAGGCTACCTCTGGCGAGCACATGGAGGGCTGTGCGGCCCCACAAAGAAATGCCACCCCACACCATGACTTACCCACCGCCAAACCGGTCATGCTGGAGGATGTTGCAGGCAGCAGAACGTTCTCCACGGCGTCTCCAGACTCTGTCACGTCTGTCACGTGCTCAGTATGAACCTCCTTTCATCTGTGAAGAGCACAGGGCGCCAGTGGCGAATTTGCCAATCTTGGTGTTCTCTGGCAAATGCCAAACGTCCTGCACGGTGTTGGGCTGTAAGCACAACCCCCACCTGTGGACGTCGGGCCCTCATACCACCCTCATGGAGTCTGTTTCTGACCGTTTGAGCAGACACATGCACATTTGAGGTCATTTTGCAGGGCTCTGGCAGTGCTCCTCCTGCTCCTCCTTGCACAAATGCGGAGGTAGCAGTCCTGCTGCTGGGTTGTTGCCCTCCTACGGCCTCCTCCACGTCTCTTGATGTACTGGCCTGTCTCCTGGTAGCGCCTCCATGCTCTGGACACTACGCTGACAGACACAGCAAACCTTCTTGCCACAGCTCACATTGATGTGCCATCCTGGATGAGCTGCACTACCTGAGCCACTTGTGTGGGTTGTAGACTCCGTCTCATGCTACCACTAGAGTGAAAGCACCGCCAGCATTCAAAAGTGACCAAAACATCAGCCAGGAAGCATAGGAACTGAGAAGTGGTCTGTGGTCACCACCTGCAAAACCAGTCCTTTATTGGGGGTGTCTTGCTAATTGCCTATAATTTCCACTTGTTGTCTATTCCATTTGCACAACAGCATGTGAAATGTATTGTCAATCAGTGTTGCTTCCAAAGTGGACAGTTTGATGTCACAGAAGTGTGATTGACTTGGACTTACATTGTGTTGTTTAAGTGTTCCCTTTATTTTTTTGAGCAGTGTAGTTATTTAACCTTTTACTGCAGGAAAGGGCTACGGTAAAGAGAGACTGTGATGAAGCGGTTGAAGGGGGCAGAGAAGAAGATATTTGGATGAAACTTGGGTCTATTCCTTTTATTGCTACAGTGAGGCAAAAAAGTATTTGATCCCCTGCTGATTTTGTACGTTTGCCCACTGACAAAGACATGATCAGTCTATAATTTTAATGGTAGGTATATTTTAACAGTGAGAGACAGAATAACAACCAAAAAATCCAGAAAAACGCATGTCAAAAATATTATAAATTCATTTGCATTTTAATGAGGGAAATAAGTATTTGACCCCTCTGCAAAACATGACTTAGTACTTGGTGGCAAAACCCTTGTTGGCAATTACAGAGGTCAGACGTTTCTTGTAGTTGGCCATCAGGTTTGCACACATCTCAGGAGGGATTTTGTTCCACTCCTCTTTGCAGATCTTCTCCAAAACATTAAGGTTTCGAGGCTGACGTTTGGCAACTCGAACCTTCAGGTCCCTCCACAGATTTTCTATGGGATTAAGGTCTGGAGACTGTCTAGGCCACTCCAGGACCTTAATGTGCTTCTTCTTGAGCCACTCCTTTGTTGCCTTGGCCGTGTGTTTTGGGTCATTGTCATGCTGGAATACCCATCCACGACCCATTTTCAATGCCCTGGCTGAGGGAAGGAGGTTCTCACCCAAGATTTGACGGTACATGGCCCCGTCGATCGTCCCTTTGATGCGGTGAAGTTGTCCTGTCCCCTTAGCAGAAAAACACCCCCAAAGCATAATGTTTCCACCTCCATGTTTGACGGTGGGGATGGTGTTCTTGGGGTCATAGGCAGCATTCCTCCTCCTCCAAACACGGCGAGTTGAGTTGATACCAAAGAGCTTGATTTTGGTCTCATCTGACCACAACACCTTCACCCAGTTCTCCTCTGAATCATTCAGATGTTCATTGGCAAACTTCAGACGGCCCTGTATATGTGCTTTCTTGAGCAGGGGGACCTTGCGGGCGCTGCAGGATTTCAGTCCTTCATGGCGTAGTGTGTTACCAATTGTTTTCTTGGTGACTATGGTCCCAGCTGCCTTGAGATCATTGACAAGATCCTCCCGTGTAGTTCTGGGCTGATTCCTCACCGTTCTCATGATCATTGCAACTCCACGAGGTGAGATCTTGCATGGAGCCCCAGGCCGAGGGAGATTGACAGTTATTTTGTGTTTCTTCCATTTGCGAATAATCGCACCAACTGTTGTCACCTTCTCACCAAGCTGCTTGGCGATGGTCTTGTAGCCCATTCCAGCCTTGTGTAGGTCTACAATCTTGTCCCTGACATCCTTGGAGAGCTCTTTGGTCTTGGCCATGGTGGAGAGTTTGGAATCTGATTGATTGATTGCTTCTGTGGACAGGTGTCTTTTATAAAGGTAACAAGCTGAGATTAGGAGCACTCCCTTTAAGAGTGTGCTCCTAATCTCAGCTCATTACCTGTATAAAAGACACCTGGGAGCCAGAAATCTTTCTGATTGAGAGGGGGTCAAATACTTATTTCCCTCATTAAAATGCAAATCAATTTATAACATTTTTGACATGCGTTTTTCTGGATGTTGTTGTAGTTATTCTATCTCTCACTGTTCAAATAAACCTACCATTAAAAGTATAGACTGATCATTTCTTATTCAGTGGGGAAACGTACAAAATCAGCAGGGGATCAAATACTTTTTTCCCTCACTGTATACAGTTAGGTCCTCTCTCTCCCTCTCTCTCTTTCTACCTCTCTTTATTTTCAACTCTCCATTTTGCAGCTTTTCTCTTATTGAATTAAACTCCGACAATGTCCTTTTTGCCTCCGTGGGTGACATTAACTTTTTCTGACCATTCCCTAAAGCATTTGGCGATTGGCGTGTAAGCTATTTGGCGCGAGTACAGCTGAAGCTTAGACTTACGCACTAATGCCAGATAGCCTAAAATAATTAAAGAAAAACCTCAACTTAGCCTATAGATACAAATTGCATTATAATCCCTCATATTATAATGATACATTCATGGATTTTTAATGATATTGATGTCTCTTTATTCAACCCACCCGGATATAACCACGGGGACTGAGGGTTATGAGTCAACCCTTGCATCACTAATCCACACAATATTATATGACCCTAAACCCGCCCGCCTGCAGATATAACCACGGGGACTGAGGGTTATGAGTCAACTTGCACATTACTTGTGTGTGTGTGTTTGTGTGTGTCTGAGACATATTGAACCTGCCAAGACTGTCTGAAATGAATTCTCCTCTCTCTCTCTCTCTCTCATCTCTCTCTCTCTCTCTCTCTCTCTCTCTCTCACGTTGTATCTCTTTGTCTCTTTTTCTCTCTCTTTCTTATGTATCCCGTCTTCTCTTGTCCTTCAAGAACAGAGGTATTTCCTCTGATTGCCAAGTGATGATTGAGTGATTTGAGCCAATAATAGCCCTCCATTATCAGGCCTTCTGATTGGCTGTAATCAGCTCTAATAGAATACTGGAGGGATTAGGGGAGAAACCAGAGAAAGACAGAGAACCAAACACACGCACACACAGACACACATGCACACACACACACACACACACAAAACACAAACACAGAAAAAGCTGACAGAGAAAGAATGTGTAGCCCTGGATGGCTTTTTGCCCTGTGGAGACAGTCAGGAATACAGACAGGAAACAGAAATGGATTCTGGGATTCTCACCGCTCCACCTCCAATTAAGTAGATCCAGACTTGTTTGAGTGACAGTTGCCCTCTGGGTAGAGAGCTATGTGTGTGCATGTGTGTGTCTGTGTGTGTGTGTGTGTGTGTGAATGCGGGAATGGAAAGCAGTGGGTATTCCCTCATTAATAATGTGAGCCTGCCACCACACACCCCCACAACACCAATCTCATTCCCCCCTCTCCATCCCTCTCTCTCATCCCCCTCTCCATCCCTCTCTCTCCATCCCCCTCTCCAT
>NC_139994.1:6990702-7008202 GCF_964263955.1 Coregonus lavaretus
TCTCTATCTCTCTCTCCACTGTAAAAATAGAAAGTCTCAAAACACCATGATTGTCTAATGAAAACATGAAAAGTAGTGTACCTAAGCACTAAAGGAGATCAGAATCCATGGACAGTCCATTCGATTCGTCCAGGACCTGTCTGCCAAGCTGAGGAAAAAAACGCAGGGAATTAATTCTGATCAGACAGTCACTGGAGGAAAAAAGAATCAAGTCTCAACTCCGATTCCCGGCAGTGCTGTGGGTGTGGATGGAGTTCACAAGCGCAGATGAAGCCCAGAACAGGCTGCAATAAACTTTTCCAGTTGAAAGAGAGCCTGGTTCTCTGAGGAGAGGCAGAAAAAAGTGTTAAGCACACTAGACTACATGCAGTATAGCGCAGCAGGTAGCCTAGTGGTTAAGAGTGTTAGGTCAGTAACCAACAGGTCGCTGGTTCAAATCCCTTAGCTGACTAGGTGAAAATTCTGTAGATGTGCCCTTGAGCAAGGCACTTAACCCTAGTTGCTCTGGATAAAAATGCTAAATGACAAAACATTTACAGTGTATTCGGACCCCTTGACTTTTTGTTACGTTACTGCCATATTCTATTTCTCAAAAATAAAAAACTGAAAAATAACATTTACATAAGAATTCAGACCTTTACTCAGTACTTTGTTGAAGCACCTTTGGCAGCGATTACAGCATCGAGTCTTCTAGGGAATGACGCTACAAGCTTGGCACACCTGTATTTGGGGAGTTTCTCCCATTCTTCTCTGCAGATCCTCTCAAGCTTTGTCAGGTTGGATGGGGAGCATTGCTGCACAGCTATTTTCAGGGCTTTCCAGAGATGTTCGATCGGGTTCAAGTCCGGGCTCTGGCTGGGCCACTCAAGGACATACAGAGGCATGTCCCGAAGCCACTCCTGCGTTGTCTTGGCTGTGTGCTTAGGGTCATTGTCCTGTTGGAAGGTGAACTTTCGCCCCAGTCTGAGGTCCTGAGCACTCAGGAGCAGGTTTTCATCAAGGATCTCTCTATACTTTCCTCCGTTCATCTTTCCATTGATCCTGACTAGTCTCCCAGTCCCTGCTGCTTGAAAACATCCCCACAGCATGATGCTGCCACCACCATGCTTCACCATAGGGATGGTGCCAGGTTTCCTCCAGAAGTGATGTTTGGCATTCAGGCCAAATAGTTCAATATTGGTTACATCAGACCAGAGAATCTTGTTTCTCATTGTCTGAGAGTATTTAGGTGCCTTTTGACAAACTCCAAGCGGGCTGTCATGTGCCTTTTACTGAGGAGTGGCTTCCGTCTATACGCCACTCTACAATAAAGGCCTGATTGGTGGAGTGCTGAAGGGATGGTTGTCCTTCTGGAAGATTCTCCCATTTCCACAGAGGAACTCTAGAGCTCTGTCAGAGTGACCATCGGGTTCTTGGTCACCTCCCTGACCAAGGCCCTTCTCCCCCAATTGCTCAGTTTTACTGGGCGGCCAGCTCTAGGAAGAGTCTTGGTGGTTCCAAATGTCTTCCTTTTAAGAATGATGGAGGCCACTGAGTTCTTGGGGACCTTCAATGCTGCAGACATTTTTTGGTACCCTTCCTCAGATCTGTGCCTCGACACAATCCTGTCTCGGAGCTCTACGGACAATTCCTTCGACCTCATGGCTTGGTTTTTGCTCTGACATGCACTGTCAACTGTGGGACCTTATATAGACAGTTGTGTGCCTTTCCAAATCATGTCCAATCAACTGAATTTACCACAGGTGGACTCCAATCAAGTTGTAGAAACATCTCAAGGATGATCAATGGAAACAGTATGCACCTGAGCTCAATTTCGAGTCTCGTAGCAAAGTGTCTGAATCCGTATGTAAATAAGGTATTTCTGTTTTTATTTTCAATACATTTGCAAAAATGTTTTGCCTTTGTCATTATGTGGTATTGTGTGTAGATTGATTGAGGAAATAAATAATTTAATCCATTTTAGAATAAGGCTGTAATGTAACAAAATGTGGAAAAAGTGAAGGGGTCTGAAAACTTTCCCAATGCACTGTAGGCTTGTAGACTTCATACAAATGAATGTAAGTGGTGCAGAGCCTGTGGTCTAGCGACAACACACCTGGTTTAGAAACCTCACCCCTCCCCACTGAACACCAGGGTTCAATTCTCAGCTTCAACCCTTCAATCTCTTTCTCCCACCTATCTGTATCCCCTCTGTCATTTCATAACTGTCTCAATATAGTGTCAAAATAACCCAAAAATGTATTTAAAAAAATGTATGCAAGTCTTTTGAATGATTTGTTAATTTCATTTTACCAAAATAGTGTAAGAATAAATCCAATGTAATTTGTTGTTCAGAATGTAAGTATATTTCATGAGGAAAACCAAAGAGACTGAGAGAGAATATTGAGTGATTGAACTCATTGGAAGTCTTTGGTTTTAGTCACTGTGAATTTCCTATCTTGCCATGTGTTTTTACAGGATTGTGGGTAGTATACAGTCCCAGTCAAAAGTTTGGACACACCTACTCATTCAAGGGTTTTTCTTTATTTTGACTATTTTCTACATTGTAGAATAATAGTGAAGACATCAAAAATATTAAATTGAATTTAAAATGTCCTTCTTAATGCGTTTGAGACAATCAGTTGTGTTGTGACAAGGTGTGTGTGTGGGGGGGAGGGGGGGTATACAGAAGAAATACCTATTTGGTAAAAGACCAAGTCCATATTATGGCAAGAACAGCTCAAATAAGAAAAGAGAAATGACAGTCCATCATTACTTTAAGACATGAAGGTCAGTCAATCCGTAATTCTTCAAGAACTTTGAAAGTTTCTTCAAGTGCAGTCGTAAAAACCATCAAGTGCTATGATGAAACTGGCTCTCATGAGGACCGTCGCAGGAAAGGAAGACCGCAGAGTTAACTCTGCTGCAGAGGATAAGTTCCTTAGAGTTACCAGCCTTAGACATTGCAGCCCAAATAAATGCATCACAGAGTTCAAGTAACAGACACATCTCAACATTAACTATTCAGAGGAGACTGCGTGAATCAAGCCTTCATGGTCGAATTGCTGCAAAGAAACCTCTACTACAGGACACCAATAATAAGAAGAGACTTGCTTGGGCCAAGAAACACGAGCAATGGACATTAGACCGGTGGAAATCTGTCCTTTGGTCTGGAGTCCAAATGTGAGATTATTGGTTCAAACCGCTTTGTCTTTGTGAGACGCAGAGTAGGTGAACAGATTATCTCCGAATGTGTGGTTACCACCGTGAAGCATGGAGGAGGAGGTGTAATGGTGTGGGGCTGCTTTGCTGGTGACGCTGTTGGTGATTTATTTAGAATTCAAGGCACACTTAACCATCATGGCTACCATTCTGCAGTGATACCCCATCCCATCTGTTTTGTGCTTAGTGGGACTATCATTTGTTTTTCAACAGGACAATGGCCCAACACACCTCCAGGCTGTGTAAGGGCTATTTGATCAAGAAGGAGAGTGATGGAGTGCTGCATCAGATGACCTGGCCTCCACAATCACCCGACCTCAACCCAGTTGAGATGGTTTCGGATGAGTTGGACCGCAGAGTGAAGGAAAAGCAGCCAACAAGTGCTCAGCATATGTGGGAACTCCTTCAACAATGTTGGAAAAGCATTCCAGGTGAAGCTGGTTGAGAGAATGCCAAGAGTGTGCAAAGCTGTCACCAAGGCAACATTGTGGCTATTTTGAAGAATCTCAAATATAAAATATATTTTGATTTGTTTAACACTTCTTTGGTTACTACATCATTCCATATGTGTTATTTAATCGTTTTGATGTCTTCTGTGTTATTCTACAATGTAGAAAATAGTAAAAATAAAGAAAAACCCTTGAATGAGTAGGTGTGTCCAAACTTTTGACTGGTACTGTATATTTTTTGGACTTGATGATTCTTTCACACAATGTTGTGTGCATGTTTGAAGAAAGAAAAATATATTTTTATGTTAATATTAACGTTGTTGTGCCATGAGGTGTAATGGATGATGATGAACAGATTTCAAAACAGTCAGACAAACTGACGGTCAATGAGGACCCATTCCCACATGATTGTCAACGGAAGAGGCAACTGCAGAATCCTCAATTCTTGCAGTTTAACCTCCAGTTAGTGCTGGTGGTTTGAACACTGTGCTTGACAATGCCTGCCAAAACGGTATATAATGGCAAATGATCAAATACATAAAACAATGTAAAACATTAAGGGACATCAGACAAAGGGATCTAGTTCTGCACTAAATGGGATTCAAAACATCATAATGGTGTTTAGAAGCTTTCAGAAAGCGGAAACGACACCAAAAGAGAAGGTATCTAATTCTGCACTAAACAGGACTCGAAACATCTGTTAGTGCTCCCAGTCCCTGGCAAGGTGTTGCACAACACTTGATTTAGTGGTGTTACAAAACACCATGTAATGTTTCAGAACATCTCAGGATGACGTGTTTCAATACTCCAGCCAAGTTATGGTTTCGTCTCCTTCAAGTTGGTGGAAGTTCAGTTGACACTAGTTTTGGTGTTACAAAGCACTTCATTTTACCAGTGTTCTCTCATCCATCCATCAATGGACCTCTCCATCGTGCTCCTCCCCACCATAAGTCCCTCTGCGTCTCAGAGGGAGCGTGTTACCTTCATCTCCCTCTCAGTACAAACAGGTAAACATCATGAAACATTTAGAGCAGAGCCGCATCTCACTAATTTACTCTGGCAACCCAGAGACACACACACACACATACAAACAGATGCTCTCAAAACACAGGGCTTTGGTGTGTCTGCGCGTGCATCTGTGCATGTTTTTGTGTTTATGTGTGTGTGTGCTGGGGAAATACTTTTGTTCTGGTGTCTTGCCAAGGGCTTTTCACTTTAAAAACATGCATTCAGATAATCAGATGACATCCGTGTAGATGTACATTTATGGCAAGTATTTAGTAGTGGAGGGAAAGGATCAGGGATAAAAAATCATGTTTCACTCAACTAGCTGGTTACTGTGAATAATTATTAACTATTCCTTTGTCTAAATGGAGATGTGTTTTCCCCTGGTGTGTGTATGAAGGTGTGCATCACTGTGGTGTGTGTAGGGAGGTTTGTGTGGGACTGGTGTTTATAGGGTTTGTGTTGGCCTGGTGTGTGGTGTGTGTTGACCTGGTGTGTGTATAGGTGTGTGTTGACCTGGTGTGTGTATAGGTGTGTGTTGACCTTGTGTGTGTATAGGTGTGTGTTGACCTGGTGTGTGTTGTGTGTTGGCCTGGTGTGTGGTGTGTGTTGGCCTGGTGTGTGGTGTGTGTTGGCCTGGTGTGTGGTGTGTGTTGGCCTGGTGTGTGGTGTGTGTTGGCCTGGTGTGTGGTGTGTGTTGGCCTGGTGTGTGGTGTGTGTTGACCTGGTGTGTGGTGTGTGTTGAGCTGGTGTGTGGTGTGTGTTGGCCTGGTGTGTGTATAACAGCCAGGTCACCCGTGATACAAGTCAGTATTCGACGTCCATCCATGTCTGAGGACGTCAGGAGATGACGTGGAAACCGGCCACTAAGGCCCTAAGCATCTGCCTCTGATTCCAAAAGTTGCAAGTTTGAATCCAGCGATAGAAAGTTGTTTTTGAGATTTTTGTTTGAAGCCAATCCCAAACATTCACGATTACCTTAACCATTCTGAGTTAATGCTTAAGCTTAAGATTTCGGAGTTAATGCCTAAATTGAACCCTATCCTTAAAAAATCAGAGTTAATGCCTAAATTTAATCCTAACCTTAAAAAGTCTGAGTTAATGGCAAAGGAGAGAGAAGGGGAGATAAATGGAGAGGAGGAACGGAGGATAAGTCAGTAACATATTAAAAATGCATGTTTTCTAACTCATTTCAGAAGCTCCACTGGCCAACAAATCATTCTAATGTGGCCAAGGTCGGAAGTTGACGCTTTCTTGTTCTAATTGCCTAGGGGCTGCATGGGCATTCAATCAGCTATAAAATGCAAAACTGCACTTAAAGAAATTACACTGATGCACTAGGAATGCATATTGCCGCTTAGGGCCATGTCATCTGATACAGGTTATAAGTGATAAAGAGATTGCTTAGTGACATAAGCTATTCCCACATTTACACTCACATGCATGGATACATAAAATACTAGCGTATGCATATGTATGCACACACAAACACACACACACACACAGAGAGAGAGACAACCCACACGACACACAAACAATTCAATTAACATGAAGAAACGTTATGTGATCATAAAAGGGTAACTAAGTGTTGTGTGTGTGTGTGTGTTTGTGTGGGTGTGTGTGTCGTTCAATTACTTTGAGGTCAATCACTGTAGGTCATAAACAGTGCCAGGCATTTTGGTTGTTTTTTCCACCCCGCATTTTGATCATCTGACCTCAAGAGGCCAATATAGCACCTTCTCACACCATGTGTGAATTAATTGTCACGTGTGCATACGATGATCATCTAATAATCTAATTGGTCCAAAATACATTCCCAACCATGTGGTTTGACTTCAAATTAAATGCTTGAAGATAATTATTCTCATAAGCAGCCTATGCTTTATTCTAACGCACCAAATTATTAACCAATCTTAAGGACATTATCAAGATAAATATTGAACTCATTCATTGTTTGTTATCAATATTATATGGAAATAATAGGCATTTTATCTAAGAAAATGTAGCTTATTTCCGAACAAAGTAGCCACTTTCATTTGCTATAGAAATACATGTAAAAACATAAATGCTAAGGATGTGGCTTTTGCAAGCGCCAACATCCCTCTTGAAAAAGTTGACAATTGCAAAATGTGTGCATACATTAATTATTTTTCAGAGTCTATTGATGCACCCATGCGTCAATCTAATTAACTTAATAATAAAAAAATCCCTATCAAATTTAAGTTAGAGATATCTGTTTTTTTGGTTAGGGTTAGGGTTAGAATTTTGGTTAAAATGTTGTCAAAAAAACCAAAAATATTTCCTGAGCTTTATTATAGCTCATAGATATAGGACAGACACTTCAAAACCATATTCCTTATGATTTCTTTTTTGACTATCTGTTTTTCCATTTATGAATGTGTTATTCAATGCGTTTCTATGTAGCGAAGGCCAAATGCAATATTTTATCAAATCATTTGTAAATATTTATTGGGGATACCTACAGGACTCTTAAAATTCCAAATCAAATAGCTAAATGATCCACGGTATGACCATCTTATGCTGATACACTGTATTAACAGGCAGAACTATTCAACAGTGTCAGCATATCATTCCGAGTAACTGCACATTTACGAGCGCTTTGTGGAGGTTGAGAAGCGTACAGTATATCTCCAAATACTGCGGTCTTAACAGAGTAGGAGATGTTGTTGGGTTGTTATTTCTATAGTGAATGAAAATAGGCTAACCATTTATGTTCTGAAAATAGTCTACATTTCCCCCTCTACTTTTTCTGATATAAAAATGCCTCTCATACCCATATGTTAAGAACAGACAATGACTACATTATGAAATATTGTTGTTTCGCTATATCCTCCACAACCTATCTAAACTTTCTTGGGTAGAAGCATTCTTCTGAGACGTAATGTGTTTCTTTTATTTCAGATAGTTGTGTATCCTGTCTTTATAATCTAATGCTAAATTGCAGGTTTTGCTGAATATATTGTTGCCATTTGCAGGGTATTGGTGCGCTCTTTTTTCAAGCAATATTCTGATTTTTTAATTATTATTTTTCTGGTTGGAGTCAAAGTCTCTCCCCTTTAACTGTCCTAATTGCCCCATTGTTATAACCTCCGATGATCAGGGATTGAGTCTGTTGGAGAGGATCAGCTTGAGCAAAGTGAGGTGTAGAATCAATAATATTCAAATAGTACCCCCCACCCCCCCCCAAAAAAAAACAAAAAAACACTCTGCATAAAAGATACAGAACACACAGGGAGTGTCTAACTCAGTCAGTATGAGCATGTAGCTGGATTCACACACACATATACACACATATACACGCACACACACACACACACACAAACACACACAAACACTTGTACACACACACAAACTCTCTTACACTCTTAGATAAAAAGGTGCTATCTAGAACTGAAGACAGTTCTTCGGCGTTCCCCATAGGAGAACCCATTTGGTTCCAGGTAAAACCCTTTTGGGTTCCATGTAAAACATTTTCCACAGAGGGTTCTACATGGAACCCAAAAGGGTTCTACCTGGAACCCAAAAGGGCTCTCCTATGGGGACAGCTGAAGAACCCTTTCGGAACCCTTTTTTCTACATTTACATTTACATTTTAGTCATTTAGCAGACGCTCTTATCCAGAGCGACTTACAGGAGCAATTAGGGTTAAGTGCCTTGCTCAAGGGCACATTTACGTCATTTAGCAGACGCTCTTATCCAGAGCGACTCACAAATTGGTGCATTCACCCTATAGCCAGTGGGATAACCACTTTACAATTATTATTTTTTTTGGGGGGGGGGGGGGTAGAAGGATTACTTTATCCTATCCCAGGTATTCCTTAAAGAGGTGGGGTTTCAAATGTCTCCGGAAGGTGGTGAGTGACTCCGCTGTCCTGGCGTCGTGAGGGAGCTTGTTCCACCATTGGGGTGCCAGAGCAGCGAACAGTTTTGACTGGGCTGAGCGGGAACTATGCTTCCGCAGAGGAAGGGGAGCCAGCAGGCCAGAGGTGGATGAACGCAATGCCCTCGTTTGGGTGTAGGGACTGATCAGAGCCCGAAGGTACAGAGGTGCCGTTCCCCTCACTGCTCCATAGGCAAGCACCATGGTCTTGTAACGGATGCAAGCTTCAACTGGAAGCCAGTGGAGTGTGCGGAGGAGGGGGGTGATGTGAGAGAACTTGGGAAGGTTGAACACCAGACGGGCTGCGGCATTCTGGATGAGTTGTAGGGGTTTAATGGCACAGGCAGGGAGGCCAGCCAACAGCGAGTTGCAGTAGTCCAGACGGGAGATGACAAGTGCCTGGATTAGGACCTGTGCCGCTTCCTGTGTAAGGCAGGGTCGTACTCTCCGAATGTTGTAGAGCATGAACCTGCAGGAGCGGGTCACCGCCTTGATGTTAGCGGAGAACGACAGGGTGTTGTCCAGGGTCACGCCAAGGCTCTTCGCACTCTGGGAGGAGGACACAACGGAGTTGTCAACCGTGATGGCGAGATCATGGAACGGGCAGTCCTTCCCCGGGAGGAAGAGCAGCTCCGTCTTGCCAGGGTTCAGCTTGAGGTGGTGATCCGTCATCCATACTGATATGTCTGCCAGACATGCAGAGATGCGATTCGCCACCTGGTTATCAGAAGGGGGAAAGGAGAAGATTAGTTGTGTATCGTCAGCGTAGCAATGATAGGAGAGGCCATGTGAGGATATGACAGAGCCAAGTGACTTGGTGTATAGGGAGAAAAGGAGAGGGCCTAGAACTGAGCCCTGGGGGACACCAGTGGTGAGAGCACGTGGTGCGGAGACAGCTTCTCGCCACGCCACTTGGTAGGAGCGACCGGTCAGGTAGGACGCAATCCAGGAGTGAGCCGCGCCGGAGATGCCCAGCTCGGAGAGGGTGGAGAGGAGGATCTGATGGTTCACAGTATCAAAGGCAGCAGACAGGTCTAGAAGGACAAGAGCAGAGGAGAGAGAGTTAGCTTTAGCAGTGCGGAGAGCCTCCGTGACACAGAGAAGAGCAGTCTCAGTTGAATGACCAGTCCTGAAACCTGACTGGTTTGGATCAAGAAGGTCATTCTGAGAGAGATAGCAAGAGAGTTGGCTAAAGACGGCACGCTCAATAGTTTTGGAAATAAAAGAAAGAAGGGATACTGGTCTGTAGTTGTTGACATCAGTGGGATCGAGTGTTGGTTTTTTGAGAAGGGGAGCAACTCTCGCTCTCTTGAAGACGGAAGGGACATGGCCAGCGGTCAAGGATGAGTTGATCAGCGAGGTGAGGTAGGGGAGAAGGTCACCGGAGATGGTCTGGAGAAGAGAGGAGGGGATGGGGTCGAGCGGGCAGGTTGTTGGGCGGCCTGCAGTCACAAGTCGCAGGATTTTATCTGGAGAGAGAGGGGAGAAAGAAGTCAAAGCATAGGGTAGGGCAGTGTGAGTAGGACCAGCAGTGTCATTAGACTTAACAAACGAGGATCGGATGTCGTCAACCTTCTTTTCAAAGTGGTTGACGAAGTCATCCACAGAGAGAGAGGAGGGGGGGGGGGGGGGGAGGGGATTCAGCAGGGAGGAAAATGTGGCAAAGAGCTTCCTAGGGTTAGAGGCAGATGCTTGGAATTTAGAGTGGTAGAAAGTGGCCTTAGCAGCAGAAACAGATGAAGAAAATGTAGAGAGGGAGTGAAAAGATTCCAGGTCGGCAGGGAGTTTAGTTTTCTTCCGTTTCCGCTCCGCTGCCCGGAGCTCTGTTCTGTGAGCTCACAATGAGTCATCAAGCCACGGAGCTGGAGGGGAGGACCGAGCCGGCCGGGAGGATAGGGGACACAGAGAGTCAAAGGATGCAGAAAGGGAGGAGAGGAGGGTTGAGGAGGCAGAATCAGGAGATTGGAGGGAGAAGGATTGAGCAGAGGGAAGAGATGATAGGATGGAAGAGGAGAGAGTAGTGGGAGAGAGAGAGCGAAGGTTGCGGCGGCGCATTACCATCTGTGTAGGGGCAGAGTGAGTAGTGTGGGAGGAGAGCGAGAGAGAAAAGGAAACAAAGTAGTGGTCGGAGACATGGAGGGGAGTTGCAGTGAGATTAGTAGAAGAGCAGCATCTAGTAAAGATGAGGTCAAGCGTATTGCCTGCCTTGTGAGTAGGGGGGGACGGTGAGAGGGTGAGGTCAAAAGAGGAGAGGAGTGGAAAGAAGGAGGCAGAGAGAAATGAGTCAAATGTGGACATAGGGAGGTTGAAATCCCCCAAAACTGTGAGGGGTGAGCCATCCTCAGGAAAGGAACTTATCAAGGCGTCAAGCTCATTGATGAACTCTCCAAGGGAACCTGGAGGGCGATAGATGACAAGGATATTAAGCTTAAATGGGCTAGTGACTGTGACAGCATGGAATTCAAATGAGGAGATAGACAGATGGGTTAGGGGAAAAATTGAGAATGTCCACTTGGGAGAGATGAGGATTCCTGTGCCACCACCCCTCTGACCAGATGCTCTCGGGGTATACGAGAACACATGGTCAGACGAGGAGAGAGCAGTAGGAGTAGCAGTGTTTTCAGTGGTAATCCATGTTTTCGTCAGCGCCAGGAAGTCGAGGGACTGGAGGTTAGCATAGGCTGGGATGAAGTCAGCTTTGTTGGCAGCAGAACGGCAGTTCCAGAGGCTGCCTGAGACCTGGAACTCCAGGTGTGGGGTGCGTGCAGGGACCACCAGGTTAGAGAGGCAGCAGCCACGCGGTGTGGGGCGTTTGTGTAGCCTGTGCAGAGAGGAGAGAACAGTGATAGGCAGAGGCATAGTTGACAGGCTGTAGCAAATGGCTACAATAATGCAGAGGAGATCGGAATGAAATGAACTAAACATCTGGGAGAGTAGAGAGCAGGGCCTCCCTCACCAAAAACTTCTACCTCAGAAACTATAATTGTTTCACTGAACCACCCGAACAAAAACTCTACCAACATCCACCTTTAGAAATCAGAATTGTTGTGAACCACAGCAGTTCAATGTTTAAAGGAATAGACTCAACCCACTTTATTCAGCTAGCTAACTATGACACCATAGCTAACTAGCATGCTAGCATCCAATAACACACAGTTTAGCACCAACACTTGGTCACAACAAACCACCAATAGTGTGTTAACACACTAAGCAGATAATTCGTGTCCGTGTCTAGTTCCTTTCATAACGCAGCAATAATTAAACGTTGGCTATGTAGCACAAATATATTGTATTTAGCTACTACAGTACAGTTACCTGGTCGTGTTGGCTAGCTAGCAATGGCTACTGTGTTGACTTTGTTTGAAGAACGGCTAGCTAGCTAGCTTCGTGCTACCCCCGGCACCGCCGAAAAACAATGCCAACCTACAGTAACTACCCACAACAGCCCACGAGTGTACAGACAATAACCGGCTAATTAAATAATGACATCATTATAAGGACATTCAGGCCTATAGCACTCTGGAAAGCTATTCAATCAACGTCTGTGTCCAGCTTTGCAGGATGTTCCGAAAACAATATTTAACAGCATGAGATTTTCAACGTAGCTTCATAGACTGTTAGTACCTGGTGTAGCCCATTGCAATTAAGAACATTGCTCTGGCTATTAAAGTATTTATTTCTGTTTCTTGCAGGGGATCCCCAATAGAGTAGCACAGTATGAGTCATTGGACCCATGAAACCTAGAGGTCAAACAGGGAAATGGTTGATAGAATTTATTAAAATCACCTTGTCTGAGAGAGATTTGCATGGTTATCAAACGTCACACCAGGGTAAGCCTACCCAAAACACAGCCCTTATTTTAAGTGTTTCTAAAATCCCCTATGTGAAAAATGAATGGTGGAAAAACGATTGGAACCATTTCCCTGTTTGACCGCTAGATTTTATGGGTATTATGACACCTCCACTGTGGCGCTCTATATGTCTGTGAATGTTGGTGTGCCTTGAGAGGACGAGAATGGTGAAGGGGATTTTATCCAAACACATGTGGTCTGATAATCGTAAGTATGGGCTCTTATTCAGTGTGAACGCATGTTGACATTCACCCTCAGTCACTGTTGAAAAGACATAGCCCTAAAGCTTATAAACAGCTAGGTTACAGGTTAGCTACATGATCGTTTGGACATTCACAAACATTGAGAGAGGGAGAGAGAGGGAGGGAGACAGAGAGTGAGAGAGGGAGAGAGGGAGAGAGGCAGGCACACGTTGATTAAAGCACATCTCGTTCAGAAAAATAAGTTATTGTAACCCTGGGTGCATTCATCCACCTACCAGTTAGCTTAGCATCATCTCAGACAGCAGCCTAGTTAACAGAGCAGTAGAGGAATACATTACACTACAGGGGAGAGCAAAGCTAGCAGTAGAGGTATACATTAACACTACAGGGGAGAGCAAAGCTAGCAGTAGAGGTATACATTAACGCTACGGGGAGAGCAAAGCTAGCAGTAGAGGAATACATTAACACTACAGGAAGAGCAAAGCTAGCAGTAGAGGTATACATTAACGCTACAGGGGAGAGCAAAGCTAGCAGTAGAGGAATATATTAACGCTACAGGGGAGAGCAAAGCTAGCAGTAGAGGTATACATTAACACTACAGGGGAGAGCAAAGCTAGCAGTAGAGGAATATATTAACGCTACAGGGGAGAGCAAAGCTAGCAGTAGAGGTATACATTAACACTACAGGGGAGAGCAAAGCTAGCAGTAGAGGAACATATTAACACTACAGGGGAGAGCAAAGCTAGCAGTAGAGGAACATATTAACACTACAGGGGAGAGCAAAGCTAGCAGTAGAGGAACATATTAACACTACAGGGGAGAGCAAAGCTAGCAGTAGAGGAATATATTAACACTACAGGGGAGAGCAAAGCTAGCAGTAGAGGAACATATTAACACTACAGGGAGGAGCAAAGCTAGCAGTAGATGAATATATTAACACTACAGGGGAGAGCAAAGCTAGCAGTAGAGGAATATATTAACACTACAGGGGAGAGCAACGCTAGCAGTAGATGAATATATTAACACTACAGGGGAGAGCAAAGCTAGCAGTAGAGGTATACATTAACGCTACAGGGGAGAGCAAAGTTAGCAGTAGAGGAATATATTAACACTACAGGGGAGAGCAAAGCTAGCAGTAGAGGAATATATTAACACTACAGGGGAGAGCAAAGCTAGCAGTAGAGGTATATATTAACACTACAGGGGAGAGCAAAGCTAGCAGTAGAGGAATACATTAACGCTACAGGGGAGAGCAAAGTTAGCAGTAGAGGAATATATTAACACTACAGGGGAGAGCAAAGCTAGCAGTAGAGGAATATATTAACACTACAGGGGAGAGCAAAGCTAGCAGTAGAGGTATACAGTGGGGAAAAAAAGTATTTAGTCAGCCACCAATTGTGCAAGTTCTCCCACTTAAAAAGATGAGAGAGGCCTGTAATTTTCATCATAGGTACACGTCAACTATGACAGACAAATTGAGAAAAAAAATCCAGAAAATCACCTTGTACGATTTTTAATGAATTTATTTGCAAATTATAGTGGAAAATAAGTATTTGGTCACCTACAAACAAGCAAAATTTCTGGCTCTCACAGACCTGTAACTTCTTCTTTAAGAGGCTCCTCTGTCCTCCACTCGTTACCTGTATTAATGGCACTTGTTTGAACTTGTTATCAGTATAAAAGACACCTGTCCACAACCTCAAACAGTCACACTCCAAACTCCACTATGGCCAAGACCAAAGAGCTGTCAAAGGACACCAGAAACAAAATTGTAGACCTGCACCAGGCTGGGAAGACTGAATCTGCAATAGGTAAGCAGCTTGGTTTGAAGAAATCAACTGTGGGAGCAATTATTAGGAAATGGAAGACATACAAGACCACTGATAATCTCCCTCGATCTGGGGCTCCACGCAAGATCTCACCCCGTGGGGTCAAATTGATCACAAGAACGGTGAGCAAAAATATCAGAACCACACGGGGGGACCTAGTGAATGACCTGCAGAGAGCTGGGACCAAAGTAACAAAGCCTACCATCAGTAACACACTACGCCGCCAGGGACTCAAATCCTGCAGTGCCAGACGTGTCCCCCTGCTTAAGCCAGTACATGTCCAGGCCCGTCTGAAGTTTGCTAGAGTGCATTTGGATGATCCAGAAGAGGATTGGGAGAATGTCATATGATCAGATGAAACCAAAATATTTTATGTGGTAAAAACTCAACTCGTCGTGTTTGGAGGACAAAGAATGCTGAGTTGCATCCAAAGAACACCATACCTACTGTGAAGCATGGGGGTGGAAACATCATGCTTTGGGGCTGTTTTTCTGCAAAGGGACCAGGACGACTGATCCGTGTAAAGGAAAGAATGAATGGGGCCATGTATCGTGAGATTTTGAGTGAAAACCTCCTTCCATCAGCAAGGGCATTGAAGATGAAACGTGGCTGGGTCTTTCAGCATGACAATGATCCCAAACACACCGCCCGGGCAACGAAGGAGTGGCTTCGTAAGAAGCATTTCAAGGTCCTGGAGTGGCCTAGCCACTCTCCAGATCTCAACCCCATAGAAAATCTTTGGAGGGAGTTGAAAGTCCGTGTTGCCCAGCGACAGCCCCAAAACATCACTGCTCCAGAGGAGATCTGCATGGAGGAATGGGCCAAAATACCAGCAACAGTGTGTGAAAACCTTGTGAAGACTTACAGAAAACGTTTGACCTGTGTCATTGCCAACAAAGGGTATATAACAAAGTATTGACAAAACTTTTGTTATTGACCAAATACTTATTTTCCACCATAATTTGCAAATAAATTAATTAAAAATCCTATAATGTGATTTTCTGGATTGTTTTTTCTCATTTTGTCTTTCATAGTTGACGTGTACCTATGATGAAAATTACAGGCCTCTCTCATCTTTTTAAGTGGGAGAACTTGCACAATTGGTGGCTGACTAAATACTTTTTTGCCCCACTGTACATTAACGCTACAGGGGAGAGCAAAGCTAGCAGTAGAGGTATATATTAACACTACAGGGGAGAGCAAAGCTAGCAGTAGAGGAATACATTAACGCTACAGGGGAGAGCAAAGCTAGCAGTAGAGGTATATATTAACACTACAGGGGAGAGCAAAGCTAGCAGTAGAGGAATATATTAACACTACAGGGGAGAGCAAAGCTAGCAGTAGAGGAATATATTAACACTACAGGGGAGAGCAGAGGTAACTACTGACGTGGGAAAGAGTAAACACACACAACACACTGCCAACACACTGCCAACACACTGCCAACACACGATTTACATAAAGTGTAGTCAACTTTGTTCTAAGGGTAGAAAGAATCTGATTGGTTTCTGAAAGGTCAATGGGCGGAGTTTAACAGATGCACAACTTTTAAAAATATGAACTGAGAATCTTGTAAAAAGCACTTTGAGTTACAAGTTGTAACGTTTTGAAATAATTATTGTGTTACAGTAGTCATACAAATGTGATAATACAGTAAGGGGAAAAAAGCATTTGATCCCCTGCTGATTTTGGACGTTTGCCACTGACAAAGAAATGATCAGTCTATAATTTTAATGGTAGGTTTATTTGAACAGTGAGAGACAGAATAACAACAAAAAAATCCAGAAAAACGCATGTCAAAAATGTTATAAATTGATTTGCATTTTAATGAGGGAAATAAGTATTTCACCCCCTCTCAATCAGAAAGATTTCTGGCTCCCAGGTGTCTTTTATACAGGTAACGAGCTGAGATTAGGAGCATACTCTTAAAGGGAGTGCTCCTAATCTCAGTTTGTTACCTGTATAAAAGACACCTGTCCACTGAAGCAATCAATCAATCAGATTCCAAACTCTACACCATGGCCAAGACCAAAGAGCTCTCCAAGGATGTCAGGGACAAGATTGTAGACCTACACAAGGCTGGAATGGGCTACAAGACCATCGCCAAGCAGCTTGGTGAGAAGGTGACAACAGTTGGTGCGATTATTCGCAAATGGAAGAAACACAAAATAACTGTCTATCTCCCTCGGCCTGGGGCTCCATGCAAGATCTCACCTCGTGGAGTTGCAATGATCATGAGAACGGTGAGGAATCAGCCCAGAACTACACAGGAGGATCTTGTCATTGATCTCAAGGCAGCTGGGACCATAGTCACCAAGAAAACAATTGGTAACACACTACGCCGTGAAGGACTGAAATCCTGCAGCGGCCGCAAGGTCCCCCTGCTCAAGAAAGCACATATACAGGCCCGTCTGAAGTTTGCCAATGAACATCTGAATGATTCAGAGGAGAACTGGGTGAAAGTGTTGTGGTCAGATGAGACCAAAATCGAGCTCTTTGGCATCAACTCAACTCGCCGTGTTTGGAGGAGGAGGAATCCTGCATATGACCCCAAGAACACCATCCCCTCCATCAAACATGGAGGTGGAAACATTATGCTTTGGGGGTGTTTTTCTGCTATGGGGACAGAACAACTTCACCGCATCAAAGGGACGATGGACGGCACCATGTACCGTCAAATCTTGTGTGAGAACCTCCTTCCCTCATCCAGGGCATTGAAAATGGGTTGTGGATGGGTATTCCAGCATGACAATGACCCAAAACACACTGCCAAGGCAACAAAGGAGTGGCTCAAGAAGAAGCACATTAAGGTCCTGGAGTGGCCTAGCCAGTCTCCATACCTTAATCCCATAGAATATCTGTGGAGGGAGCTGAAGGTTTGAGTTGCCAAACGTCAGCCTCGAAATCTTAATGACTTGGAGAAGATCTGCAAAGAGGAGTGGGCCAAAATCCCTCCTGAGATGTGTGCAAACCTGGTGGCCAACTACAAGAAACGTCTGACCTCTGTGATTTCCAACAAGGGTTTTGCCACCAAGTACTAAGTCATGTTTTGCAGAGGGGT
>NC_139994.1:7010702-7016595 GCF_964263955.1 Coregonus lavaretus
AGTGCATGCAGGGAGTGAGTCATGAAGCAGGAGTGATTGTGAGAGCGACAGGAATTATTTTCACTCTATTGGGTTTCGGTGTGTGTATATATATTGATTAGTTTAGTTGTTTTAAGGTTATCTTGTCTAACTATCACTAAGCACATATAGGAGTGGTGGGATGGTTGAGGTTGTTTTTCTCGAGGGCACAACCAGCGGGTCGGGCTGGTTGTGGGGTATGCTTAATAGCCACAAGAAGAAGGTACAAGATCAAAACGTCTCATTTCCAAGACTAGGGATTACACCCAATATCACAGAGTCAGAAAGAAAGGTGTTATTTCTGGATTTGAGAGGGTTGGAAGAGGTGAAGAAAGTTATTGTCACGGACGTTGTATAAAGGATCGGACCAAGGTGCAGCATGGTATGCGTACATGTTAAATTGATTAAATAAACACTTGAAAAAATAACAAAAGCAACTGAACGTGAAGTTCTAAAGGCTAACAGCAACAAGACTAAACAGAAACAAGATCCCACAACATAGGTAGGCAAAATGGCTGCCTAAGTATGATCCCCTATCAGAGACAACGATCGACAGCTGCCTCTGATTGGGAACCACACCCGGCCAACATATAAATATATAACCTAGAACAACTAGCATTCACACCCTGACCAAACTAACTAGATATAATATAACAGGGCTCTCAAGGTCAGGGCGTGACAGTTATACTTTCTAACGCGCCACCATTGTTAGAGATGAAGTGTTGGAGCGAGAGTTATCTCGTCATGGTCAACTTGTATCTACAATAAAGAAGGTTCTTTTTGGATGCAAATCTCCTTTGCTGAAACATGTCGTGTGTCTCATATGATTTTAAAGAAGGACACTGACAAACTGAATTTAGCATTCAGTTTTAAGATTGATGGATTTGATTATGTCTTCTACGCTTCTACTGAATCAATGAAATGCTTTGGCTGTGGAAGAGAGGGGCATTTAGTACATTATTGTCCCGAGAACGAGCGCGCAGAGCCCGGTAGCAGCTCTAGTGCTGGTGCAGCTAATGCACCACCGCGAAGGGATGAACATTCTAAGGGTGCAGGGGAAGGGAGAAGGTGGGCAGATGTGGTTGGAAAAGTAAGAAAGGAAAGCAGTGTGGCTACGGAGGCAATTATGGTAGATCAGAACAAAGAGGGAGAGGAAACAGTCGGTGAGATTGCGACTGCGGTCGCTGAGGTGGTGCTGGAAAATGAAATTGGAGGTCAAGAGGAGATTGAAATAATGGAAAAGGAAGCAGCTGTTTTCAAAGTACCGAGGAGTAAGAGGAAGAATTTAAGGGGTGGTGAAGGGTCTAATTCTAAGAGAAAGGTAGAGATTGATAAATCAGTTGAGGATAAACAGGTTGTAGAGATGGTGGAGTTTTCTTCTGGGGAGGATAGCGAGACTGAGTCATCTGACGCGTCACAACACAATAGCGAGAAAAATTGGGTTGAAGGGAGGTATGGGATTGAGAAGGTACGTCAATTTCTGAAGTTGACAAAAGGGAAGAAATATATGCAGGATTATAATGTAACACATTTTTTTCCTGAAAGTGAATTGTTTATTGAATCAGCAAAGTTTCTGATGTCAAAAATAACAGGGGGATGTTTGACAAGCCTTGAAATCGCTAGACTCAATAAAGTGGTCATGAGAGTGATAAGTGATGTAAATTCTAAAGAAAATGAAAGAGTTCAGTCGCAGCCTTAACTCTGTAAATAGATGTGGTTTCTGGATCTTCCTCTGTACTTTAAAAAAAATCCATGAGCAGTTTTAAGATTTCTACTTTAAACGTAAATGGTGCGAGAGACGTTAAAAACATAGCTGTAGTGTATGAGTTAATTAGGGGAAAGGGAAGTGACATAGGTTTTCTACAAGAAACGCATAGTAATATGGAAAATGGACAGTGGTGTGTAGTCATAAAAACTCAAAAAGTGGGGGTGTGGCCATCTTGTTTTCAAAAGGGTTTTTGCCTTTGTCATATGAGGTTAAAGACGTAGTTGAGGGGAGGTTATTAAAAGTTAGAGCGAGGTATGAAAACATCACTATGTGTCTGATAAATGTATATGCCCCAGTGGTGGCAGTTAGGAGGGTATGTTTTTTAGAGACATTATCAAATACCATTGAGAAATGTAATACTGAAGATGATCTATTTATTGCTGGGGATTTTAACAGCACAGTCAGTGATTTAGATAGAAATCACAAAGAACCTCATATAGCCTCAAGGACTTTTAAAAAACTCCTCATTGTAACACATGAACTGTGTGATATTTGGCTGAGTCAACATGGAGGCACGAGACAGTACACCTGGACCCATGTGAGAGAGAACACCATCTCTATGGCCAGGTTAGATAGGTTTTATTGTTTTGAGCATCATTCTCAGGTCTGTAAATCAAGTGTGATAACCCCAGTGGGATTTTCTGATCATTGTTTAATAACAGAGGTGGTGTTCATTAACGCTGTAAAACCCAAAAGTGCATACTGGCATTTTAATATAACTTTATTGAGTGATGCTCACTTCAGGAAATGTTTTAGTTTTTTCTGGGAGAGGTGGAGGTCTCAAAAGGCCAGTTTTATATCCCTTCAACAGTGGTGGGATATAGGGAAAATCTAGATTCAACAATTCTGTAATCAATACATGAGGAATGTCACCAAAGACATCACCAGATCAATGAAAGCCCTAGAGTCTGACATAGTGGAACTCCAGACGTTGGTTGAGACCACAGGAGATCGAGGCCATACTCTGGCCCTCAAGAGGAAAAAAGCTGCATTGGCAGACCTGCTGGGTATCAGAGCACAGGGGGCATTGGTGAGAAGTACGTTTCAGGGAATATCTGAAATGGATGCCTCATCCCAATTTTTCTTTGGTTTAGAGAAAAAGAATGGACAAAGAATAATTATCAATTGTCTCAAATCAGCTGTTGGACAGGAGCTCACGAGCCCTAGTGAAATTAGAAAGAGGGCAGTAGAGTTCTATGCTGATCTCTACAAGTGTGAGTACAAAGAGGATAAAACAGTGACACAGCAGTTCCTTGATGGGCCCCCACAGGTGGCTGCAGAAGCTCAGGTTGAGCTAGAGCAACCATTGTCTTTGCAGGAGCTATACACTGCATTAAAAGGCATGGGAATGGAAGGGCACGAGGCATTGATGGGCTTCCCGTTGACTTTTTAAAGTATTTTTGGGCTATGTTAGGAGAGGATTGGCTAGCAGTAGTTAATGATAGTTTAACCGGAGGGTTACTACTGCACCAATTTGTAAGTCGCTCTGGATAAGAGCGTCTGCTAAATGACTTAAATGTAAATGTGAATGATAAGCTGCAGAAGGGCTGTCCTCACCCTACTGCCAAAAAAGGGTGACCCTAGGGAGGTGAAGAACTGGAGGCCGGTGGCTTTATTGTGCACTGATTATAAGATCCTGTCAAAGGCTTTGTCCAACAGGGTGAGGGAGGTGATGGGGCAAATCATACATACGGACCAGTCCTACTGTGTTCCCGGCAGGCAGATAGGGGATAACATTTCTCAGATTCTGGATTTTTTGGACGCCTCTAGGGCTATTGGGTTGGATGCTGGTCTAATTTCAATTGATCAGCAAAAGGCATTTGACCGAGTTGAACATCAATACTTATGGGACACTTTTGAGGCGTTTGGTTTCAGCTCTGTTTTTATTGCTATGATAAGGGTGATATATGGTGACATTGAAAGTGTATTGAAAGTTAACAGTGGCTTGAGTGCTCCTTTTAAAGTGTGTAGAGGTATTAGGCAGGGATGTTCTTTGTCGGGAATGTTATATGCCATTGCTATAGAGCCACTACTAAATAGAATTAGAAGTTGCATTGAAGGAGTGTACCTTTCAGAGGATATTCCTCCTATTCATCTTTCAGCCTATGCTGGTGATGTAGGTATTTTAGTGAAAAATCAAGCGGAGGTAGATAGTTTGAGTCTAATGGTTGATCGTTTTAGGGGAATATCCTCTGAAAATGCAAACTGGGAAAAGAGTTGTGCTTTACAGATTGGAGAATGGTCTGGAGGGGTTATGGCTTTGCCAGGGGGGCTGGAATGGTGTAAGGGAGGTTTTAAGTATCTTGGAGTGTACCTAGGAGATGAGGGGACAATAGAAGAAAATTGGATTGGGGTGGTTGAAATGGTGGATGGGAGGATGAGGAGATGGCGTTGGTTGTTATCTCGTATGTCACATAGGGGGCGCACTATTATAGTTAACAATGTGTTTCCTCTGCTTTGTGGCATCGGTTGTCCGTTTTAGAGCCACCATCTGGCCTTCCGGCTAAGATACAGGCGATTATTGTAGATTTATTTTGGGATAAATATCATTGGGTTCCACAAAGTGTTTTGTATTTGTCAAAAGAGGAGGGGGGACAAGGTATTGTACATCTTGCTAGTAGGGCTGCTGCTTTCCAGTTTCAGTTTATTCAAAGGTTGCTTTATGGACCGGAAAATGTGGTTTGGAGAGGGGGTGGCTGGTCTTGTATTACAGCAGGTTGGGGGATTAGGTTTAAAGAAGGCTTTATTTTTGGTTGATAGTAGCCAGATTTCTAGGGAGGGAGTACCTCCGTTTTACAGAGGCCTTCTTTGGGTGTGGAGCATAATGAAGGTGTCCAGATGCACTTCAGCGGAGTCAGTGCATTGGCTGTTGGAGGAACCTCTGGTGTACGGGGCAAGACTGGATTGTACAACTGCAGCTGTTCCACATTTCTCCAGGATTTTTGTGAAGGGCAAAATCATCACCTTAAAACAGTTAATGGCCATGGCTGGGCCCACCTTAATGGATGGAAGACAGGTGGCTGAACATTTAGGGGTGAGGTCGGAAAGGATTGTCGGACAACTGCTGGGAAGCTGCAGGAAGGATCTGTCAGTAGAAGAGTGGGGTATGCTTAATAGCCACAAGAAGAAGGTACAAGATGAAAACGTCTCATTTCCAAGACTAGGGATTACACCCAATATCACAGAGTCAGAAAGAAAGGCGTTATTTCTGGATTTGAGAGGGTTGGAAGAGGTGGGTTTGGATAAGGTGAATGGAAAATACTTATATAGGGGGTGTGTCAAGGTGTTGAATAAAGATAAATAGAAAAGACACTCCATGGAGGGTAAAATTGGGCATTGATAAAAAGCATGGAGAGCACTGTACAAGCCTCCGTTACAAAAGGGTACTGGTGATGTGCAATGGAGGGTTTTGCATGGCATCAATGCAGTTCATGCTTTTGTATCTGTTATTAACTCAGATGTTGGAGATGGATGTCCTTTTTGTAATGTAAGAGAAACAATTTTTCACTGTTTTATGGACTGTGAGAGGATACAACCTCTCTTGGAAATGCTGTAGTCTTTGTTTAAAGCTGTAGGGGAGATTTTCAATAACACTGTTTTTATTTTGGGGTTTCAATATAGTAAGCAACAGAAAAGAAAATGTAAACTGTTAAATTTTATTTTGGGACAAGCTAAGATGTAAATTTTTCTGAGTAGGAAACATAAGATAGAAACGGGATATGGGCACGATGTAAAATGTGTTTTTAAAGGATTGGTGAAAACGAGAATAAAAGTGGATTTTGAATTCTTCTCGGCTGTAAAATGTCTCCCATTGTTTGAGGAGAAGTGGGCTTACGAAGGAGAGGGGAAACTATGTTTTGTTGATGAAATGACTTGAATGTCTATATATGCGTTGTATTTTTATTAAATTTATTTTTGTTTTAATTTTTATTTAGGAATTACATTTGTTGTTTAATTTCTGAAAAGGCAGTGTGCCATTATTTGTGTAAACACTTGAGTATAAAATAAAGGTTTTATAAAAACTCAAAACTCTCTCTCTCTCTCTCTCTCTCTCTCTCTCTCTCTCTCTCTCTCTCTCTCTCTCTCTCTCTCTCACTCTCTCTTTCT
>NC_139994.1:7016795-7061795 GCF_964263955.1 Coregonus lavaretus
TTTAGTGTTTCAGTTTATGGCTGAGTATGTGATTGTTTCTGTTAGGTTGCCATGAAACCACACTACTAGACAACAGTTTAAACTCACTGTGGTGTGTGTGTGTGTGTGTGTGTGTGTGTGTGTGTGTGTGTGTGTGTGTGTGTGTGTGTGTGTGTGCGTGCGTGCGTGCGTGCACGCGTGTGTGCACTCACACCTATATATCTGTGTGAGAGGGTGAAAGCAAAAAGGGAGAGGCTGATGGAGAATGGAACAAGAGATCATGTGTTTAGGTGGTTCCATTCTCTTCTATCCAGTAGAGAAAAGGGTGGATGAATTGAATGAGAATAATCTGTTCTCTGGACTACTGTGTGACTGGGTCTCAGTAGAATCTGTTCTCTGGACCGTGCTATGACTGGGTCTCAGTATAATATGTTCTCTGGACCACTGTGTGACTGGGTCTCAGTATAATCTGTTCTCTGGACCACTGTGTGACTGGGTCTCAGTAGAATCTGTTCTCTGGACCACTGTGTGGCTGGGTCTCAGATGAGTCTACCGCTACTGAATACACATCATCTCCTGACGTAGAGTATCTCATGATAAGCTGTAGACCACAGTATTTACCAAGAGAGTTTTCATCTATGTTTATCGTAGCTGTCTATTTACAACCACAAACCGATGCTGGCACTAAGACTGCACTCAATGAGCTGTAAAAGGCCAAAAGCAAACAGGAAAAATCTCATCCAGTGGTGGCACCCCTAGTGGCCGGGGACTTTAATGCAGGGAAACTTTAATCAGTTTTTTCCTCATTTCTACCAGCATGTTAAATGTGCAACCAGAGGAAAAAAAAACTCTAGACCTCCTTTCCTCCACACACAGAGACGCGTACAAAGCTCTCCCTCACTCTCCATTCGGCAAATCTGACCAAAACTCTATCCTCCTGAGTCCTGCTTATAAGCAAAAACTAAAGCAGGATGCACCAGTGACTCGGTCAATAAAGAAGTGGTCAGATGACGCAGATGCTAAGCTACAGGTCTGTTTTGCTAGCACAGACTGGAATATGTTCCGGGATTCTTCTGATGGCATTGAGAAGTACACCACATCAGTCACTGGCTTCATCAATAAGTGCATCGATGATGTCGTCCCCACAGTGACCGTACGTACATACCCCAACCAGAAGCCATGGATTACAGGAAACATCCGCAATGAGCTAAAGGGTAGAGCTGCCGCTTTCAAGGAGCGGGACTCTAACTCGGACGCTTATAAGAAATCTCGCTATGCCCTCCGACGAACCATCAAACAGGCAAAGAGTCATTACAGGACTACAATTGAATCGTACTACACAAGCTCTGGCGCTCGTCGGATGTGGCAGGGCTTGCAAACTATTACAAAGGGAAGCACAGCCACAAGCTGCCCAGTGACACAAGCGTACCAGACGAGCTAAATTACTTCTATGCTCGCTTCAAGGCAAGCAACACTGAAGCATGCATGAGAGCATCAGCTGTTCCGGACGACTGTGTGATCACGCTCTCCGTAGCCGATGTGAGTTAGACCTTTAAACAGGTCAACATTCATAAGGCCGCAGACGAATTACCAGGACGTGTACTCCGAGCATGCGCTGACCAACTGGCAAGCGTCTTCACTGACATTTTCAACCTATCCCTGACTGAGTCTGTAATACCAACATGTTTCAAGCAGACCACCATAGTCCCTGTGCCCAAGAACACCATGGTAACCTGCCTAAATGACTACCGACCAGTAGTATTCATGTCTGTAGCCATGAAGTGCTTTGAAAGGCTTGTCATGGCACACATCAACACCATTATCCTAGAAACCCAAGACCCACTCCAATTTGCATATCGCCTCCGCAGACCCACAGATGATGCTATATCTATTGCACTCCACACTGCCCTTTCCCACCTGGACAAAAGGAACACCTCCGTGAGACTACAGCTCAGCGTTCAACACCATAGCGCCCTCAAAGCTCATCACTAAACTAAGGACCCTGGGACTAAACACCTCCCTCTGCAACTGGATCCTGGACTTCCTGACGGGCCGCCCCCAGGTGGTAAGGGTAGGTAACAACACATCTGCCACGCTGATCCTCAACACGGGGGCCCCTCAGAGGTGCGTGCTCAGTTCCCTCCTGTACTCCCTGTTCACCCATGACTGCATGGCCAGGCACAACAGTGGTAGGCCTGATCACCGACAATGATGAGACAGCCTATAGGGAGGAGGTCAGAGACCTAGCCGTGTGGTGCCAGGATAACAACCTCTCCCTCAACATAATCAAAAGAAAGGAAATGATTGTGGACAACAGGAAAAAGAGGACCGAGCACGGCCCCATTCTCATCGCCGGGCTGTAGTGGAGCAGGTTGAGAGCTTCAAGTTCCTTGGTGTCCACATCACCAACAAACTATCATGGTCCAAACACACCAAGACAGTCATGAAGAGGGCACGACAAATTCTATTCCCCTTCAGGAGACTGAAAAGATTTGGCATGGGTCCTCAGATCCTCAAAAGCTTCTACAGCTGCACCGTTGAGAGCATCCTGACTGGTTGCATCACTGCCTGGTACGGTAACTGCTCGGCCTCCGACCGCAAGGCACTACAGAGGGTATTGCATACGGCCCACTACATCACTGGGGCCAAGGTTCCTGCCATCCAGGACCTCTATAGCAGCCGGTGTCAGAGGAAGGCCCTAAAAATTGTCAGACTCCAGCCACCCTAGTCATAGACTGTTCTCTCTGCTACTGCACGGCAAGCAGTACCGGAGCGCCAAGTCTAGGTCCAAAAGGCTTCTTAACAGCTTCTACCCCCAAGCCATAAGACTCCTGAACAGCTAATCAAATGGCTACCCAGACTATTTGCATTGTCTGGGTAGCCCCCCCCACCCCCTCTTTTATGCTGCTGCTACTCTCTGTTTATTATCTATGCATAGTCACTTTAACTCTACCTACATGTACATATTACCTAAATTACCTTGACTAACCGGTGCCCCCGCACATTGACTCGGTACCGGTACCCCCTGTATATAGCCTCCCTACTGTTATTTTACTGCTGCTCTTTAATTTATTTTTATTTTGTACCTATCAATTTTTTATTTAACACTTATTTTTCTTAAAACTGCATTGTTGGTTAAGGGCTTGTAATTAAGCATTTCACTGTAAGGTCTACACCTGTTGTATTCGGCGCATGTGACAAATACAATTTAATTTGATTTGATTTGAATACACACTACTACTCTCCAATGTAATTGCATCTTTGTTGTATATTCCTCTCCTTCTCTCTGTCTGTCTTTCTTTCACTCTCTTTTTTTCTCTATCTCCCTCTTTCTGCCTCTCAACCCTTCTTCATTTCTCTCTCTCTATTCCCTCCCTCTCTCCCTCTTTCTGTCCCTCCTTTCCTTCTTCTCTCTGCCTTCCTCTTTGTGTCTCCCTCTTTGAACTGAGATGAACTCTTTGACTCTGTGTGTGTGTGTGTCTCTGTGTGTGTGTGTGTGTGTGTGTGTGTGTGTGTGTGTGTGTGTGTGTGTGTGTGTGTGTGTGTGTGTGTGTTTGAGAGGATCTATGAAAGGGCTTCTCTCTACCAATGACTCTAGCAGCTGTCCTGCGACCCCCCACTATGGGACGTGACCTTTGAACTTTAATTCTACCTGGATATGACCTCAGTTGACCCCTGGAGATGACTTCCTCAGGGACAGGAGCCTGGAGGCCACGTTGATGTTGTCTGTGGTTCATTAGGTGTGTGTGTGTGTGTGTGTGTGTGTGTGTGTGTGTGTGTGTGTGTGTGTGTGTGTGTGTGTGTGTGTGTGTGTGCGCGTGCGTGCGTGTTAGTCCAGCGGATAGGTGAAATAATTGTTCAATTTTAAGGAATCCTGTCAGTCAACCAGAGAGTAATAAAATTGCTCCCATACAGATTTCCTGTTAGATTAAAATAGGGTAAGATGATTCCAAACATAATAGAAATTACTTTGTAATGTTATCTACCCATTAAATAAACCCCACAGATAATACAGACAATCATTCTGATCATCAAATACTTTTAAGACCTCAATAGGGGTCATATTGAGGTCATTTTGACCATAGTCCAGCGGCAACAGGAAAAAAAATTGACTTTGTGACAGAGGCACCAAATTTAACATATGGCTAGGGCATGTCTAACTAAATATTTTTGGCTACAGTGCCATCGCAGATTTTGTCCATTACCTCCCTGGAGGTCATTTCCAACATGGCTGCTGAAAAATAGGCTAAGAATCCCAAGATACAGTAGGTAACTGGTTGGATAGTGGTCACCAGGGGTCCTCTGCAAGCAGATGACAGAGACAGTGCCAAAGTTCACTTATTTGTTAAGGACTTTTGGTCCTAGTGTGTGGTTCTGCAACAAAGGAGAGACATTATGAGCAGGTTATATAACATACAAGGTAAAGGTGATAAGGATGAATCTATTAAACCAATAAGGAAAATAAGGAAATGACATGACATCTTAATGTTATGACTTAACTGAAATATACATGGTAAATAAGAAACAAATGTACTCTTAACTTGGACACGCAAAACTGGAAAGAAACAGAGGAATTGCTTGACAGGATTTAAATACAAACTAAAGATCCTATCAGGGCAGTTAACAGGGTCAACAGTGTGAATGAGCCTATCAGGGCAGTCAACAGGGTCAACAGTGTGAATGAGCCTATCAGGGCAGTCAACAGGGTCAACAGTGTAAATGAGCCTATCAGGGCAGTCAACAGGGTCAACAGTGTAAATGAGCCTACCAGGGCAGTCAACAGGGTCAACAGTGTGAATGAGCCTATCAGGGAAGTCAACAGGTCAACATTGTAAATGAGCCTATCAGGGCAGTAAACAGGGTCAACAGTGTGAATGAGCATATCAGTGCAGTCAACAGGGTCAACAGTCTGAATGAGCCTATCAAGGCAGTCAACAGGGTCAACAGTGTGAATGAGCCTATCAGGGCGGTCAACAGGGTCAACAGCGTGAATGAGCCAATCAGAGCAGTCCTGATGATTAGTGACAGGTGTGTGGCATTGAGAGAGAGTAAACAGGTGAAATCAACTTGGTTGATCAAGTTAATCTCAGTAGTGTGCTGCTCCACAGAGGGCTTTTTACAGCTGACAACCAGCTGCATGGGGCTGTAATGGACACTATTCACACGGCTATATCGCCATAAATAATTGGTACATACAGCCCAATGATGGCTTCAAATGTTTAAGGGGGTCTAGAAAGACAATAAAATGGCCCAAAGATGCCATATATTCATATCCTTTAAAATGTTGTTAGAAGTGATGAAAACGTGTGCCAACTTACTGTTTTTTGTCAATGTTTTCATGGCTAGTTCCAATAGTTTACATGTAAACACTCTAAAAAAGTATATGGGTGTTCCCTGAAATCTAGTGATTGCAATGATATACTGCTGTACAGTATAATATGATATTCTGTTTTGTGTCCATTTTAAGAAATGTGACAGGAAACCTGCCCTTTAGGTAAAATCCCATTAGAAGGCATTATGTCCAGCAGAGAGACAGGTAACCCATTATGATGAGACCTTTTAGTCTTTACACAAAGTGAGTCAACTCCTACATAAAGATGTCTAGCTATTGTGCCATTGCAGATGTAATAACCTATTTTACTCTAAAAGACCCGCTTTCCAAAATGACCACCAACCAGCTACGTTGGTTCTAATCGGACAGGATTCACATGGCCATATCTTCATAAATAATTGGTGCAGCCCAATGATGTGTGATATCTGGGGATTAGAATGATGTATATAACATGTAGCAAAACAGTGCTTGCATAATAAGTAATGATAGCCTTAGTAGCTTGTCCCATTCATCCCATTCAAAAAGGCAGAGTTCTATTTAAAAGATACATATTATTGGCATAGTTGGGCGATTTTATTGTGTTCTCCAGACCCCCTCAAACATTTTAAGCCTTTATTGGTCTGTCTGTAACAATTATTATGGAGATATGGCCAAGTGAATCCTGTCCAATATGGCCCTATGGAGCTGGTTGATGGTAAAGGAACGTTAAATTAATTGCTAGTGATAAAACCAGTGAATGTTGCAGCTGGACTCATTTGTCAATCATGCAAATGATCTACTTGAATAATAGCGATGATGATCTTTATCACGTTTTAATTACAACAATAACATAACATCCTACAGTGGAAATATCTACATGTTTTGCAGATAACATTACAAACACTGTTCATAAATTGAGCTTAAAAACAGTTGTTTCTACAAGATTATTTTGAGTGAAGATAGTGTAGCTTTACCTATAGCAATGATATCGCCTCAGGGTGCGGTTTATATTGTCACCGACAGTCGACCCCGGCGGGCAGAACGTGAGCAACACACTTGGGAGAGACGGAGAGTGAAGGAAGGGATGAAAAGAAGTAGGTAGGGGAGGGAGGAGAGACGGGGAGGGAGGAGGGAGGAGAGATGGGGAGGGAGGAGGGAGGAGAGACAGGGAGGGAGGGAGAGACGGGGAGGGAGGAAAGACGGGGAGGGAAGGGAGGAGAGACAGGGAGGGAGGAGGGAGGAGAGATGGGGAGGGAGGAGGGAGGAGAGACAGGGAGGGAGGAGAGACGGGGAGGGAGGAAAGACGGGGATGGTAGGGAGGAGAGACGGGGAGGGAGGAGAGACGGGGAGGGGAGGGGAGGGGAGGGGAGGGGAGGTAGAGATGGGGAGGGAGGAGAGACGGGGAGGGAGGAGAGACAGGGATGGTAGGGAGAGACGGGGAGGGGAGGAAGGAGAGACGGGGATGGTAGGGAGGAGAGACGGGGAGGGAGGGAGAGACGGGGAGGAAGGAGAGACGGGGAGGGAGGGAGAGACGGGGAGGGGAGGGGGGAGAGAGACAGGGAGGGAGGAGAGACGGGGAGGGAAGGGGAAGGGAGGGAGAGACGAGGAGGGAGGAGGGAGGAGGGAGGAGAGATGGGGAGGGAGGGGAGGGAGAGACGGGGAGGGGAGGGGGAGAGAGACGGGGAGGGAGGAGAGACAGGGAGGGGAGGGAGGGAGAGACAGAGAGGGAGGGAGAGATGGGGAGGGGAGGGGAGGGGAGGGAGAGACGAGGAGGGAGGAGAGACGGGGAGGGGAGGGAGAGACGGGGAGGGGAGGGAGGGAGAGACAGGGAGGGAGGGAGAGACGGGGAGGGGAGGGGAGGGGAGGGAGAGACGAGGAGGGAGGAGAGACAGGGAGGGGAGGGAGGGAGAGACAGGGAGGGAGGGAGAGATGGTGAGGGGAGGGGAGGGGAGACGGGGAGGGAGCAGAGACGGGGAGGGGAGGGGAGGGAGAGACGGGGAGGGGAGGAGAGACGGGGAGGGAGGAGAGACGGGGAGGGGAGGGAGGGAGAGACGGGGAGGGGAGGAGAGACGGGGAGGGGAGGGAGGAGAGACGGGGAGGGGAGGGGGGAGAGACAGGGAGGGAGGGAGAGACGGGGAGGGGAGGGGAGGGGAGGGGAGGGGAGGGAGAGACGAGGAGGGAGGAGAGACGGGGAGGGGAGGGAGGGAGAGACAGGGAGGGAGGGAGAGACGGGGAGGGGAGGGGAGGGGAGGGAGAGACGAGGAGGGAGGAGAGACGGGGAGGGGAGGGGAGGGAGAGACAGGGAGGGGAGGAGAGATGGGGAGGGAGGGAGAGACGGGGAGGGAGGAGAGCCGGGGAGGGGAGGAGAGACGGGGAGGGGAGGCGAGGGAGAGACTGGGAGGGAAGGGAGAGACGGGGAGGGGAGGCGAGGGAGAGACTGGGAGGGAGGAGAGACGGGGAGGGAGGAGAGACGTGGAGGGGAGGGAGAGACGGGGAGGGGAGGGAGAGAGGGGGACGCCTGCGGCTCATTTTCCAACGCTGGACCAGGTGATGTCACTACACGTTAGAACTGGAGGATGTCCCAGAGAAAGAGAGGGAAGACGAGAGAGAGAGAGAATCAACTTTTTCGAACAACAGCCAGCAGAAAGAGGGGAGGGGAAGAAGTTGGACACGAGCACTCTGGCAGTAACTTTTTCTTTCCCCTGGTAAGAAGGTTCCAGCAGAAAAAGTCTGAGGGGGAAAAACGGTGTGGATTACAAACGGGACAGCAGCAAGAGGATTTTACCCACCTCAGCACGAATATACTGTACATTTTGGATTAATGTGGTCGTAACTGCGGGGATCTATCAATAGCTGTAGGTATGGATAACACTTTTTATCGATTCCATTCGCTCTAAAGCAAGTCATTTTGGTCAGTAGCGCACTTCTCACCCAGGCTACAGTATTCAATGATAGGCCTACAATGCAAGTGATGCATTTCACTTGAGATATTTTGCCAACTGTTTAGGTTGTTTAAAACGTTTAATTAGGCCATGGGGCTGTAGGTAATAGAATAACAACATCTACTGGAAAACACAGTAGTCTGAGGTGTTTATAAACCAATCAATTGATTAGGCCTGCTTAATGTGCGCATTGTAGCCTGCCTAATGTGCGCATCTACAGCCCTATAGCCTACAACTTCAATGGCTGATTTTGTAACGAAGAACTTGCTGACAGCAATTACACGCAATTTAACATGTTATGACTGAAGTGGTAAACCAAGCGGGAATCTTTGGAAGTTTTCCAAAAGAAGTGGAGCCTGATGATGATCGTGCTATAATAGACGATGCCCGTTGGCACAGATCTAGGATCAGCTCTATGTTCAATATACCCGAGCATTACAAAAAGAGTGAGGGAAAAACAAAACAGACTTCAGATCAGTTTCTAGCTGCAACTTCATCCGCGGATAGATTTGGTGGAGAAGTGAGTGTGTAACTTTAGTTTCATACTGCCTTTGCCCAATGGAGACGAAATATCTGCATTCATAGAAGTGGGGTTTTCGAACGCCAGACTTTGATGTAGGCCTAATGTGATAGGCCTACTACGTTCACCAATCGCCTATGGGAAGCCAATTCTCCGCAGCTCAACCAACCAACCAAACGATGAGTAACTCTCCACAGCGATGGAATGGAATAGATTTCGGTCATGGATTTCTATAATGCCCACTATGAGTTCTTTCCACTGCCTTGGAGCGCCGATTATCCATCGCTTCTAGATGTTTGCCAGAATTAACTTACTTTGGAAGCTTTCCGGGTGTCAACATTGAGAGATAAGGGTGGAAATAATATTAGGTCGATATAGTTTTCTCATGACCTTTTAATAGAATCTCCATACTCCTCTCCAGCTTCAGTGGGCTGCGCTTCTTTTCTAAGGGGGATGATTTAGTTTACCCTTCCCTTGAGGTTGAGCGGTGTGATGGAAAATATTTGTAAATGTGATGTCAGCCAACCTAAACTACTACTTTTTACGCATGAGTTGGAAATAAGAAACAGACCATGATATTTGGAGGGACTGTGTAGCCTAAGGACATACGTTTAGTTAATATGTCTGTCTTCATTCCATGTCCCGTGTTGCAACAGGTCTGAAACACATGCATGCTTAGCCTAGGTGTGCTTGTGTGTGTGTTAGGGAAGCAGCTGTGTGTGTGTGTGTGTGTGTGTGTGTGTGTGTGTGTTCTTATTGGTCAGGGCTCTGACCCTACAGAATGGTTTTGACGTTGTTTTCATAGCACAGCACCAAATGCTCTCCTCAGCGTCTGAGATGGAGAAGTCCTGTGATTGGGCTGTCACTAACGGGGGAATTCCGACCCGAGTTAAGCGCGGGTAAATGGAAGGTAATTCCCTTTTTAATGCACTTTTCTCTCTACGCGTATTCTGACCTTCAATTTAAGCATGAGATTCGCATGCTATTCACCCTCTCTTCGTTTGGGGTGGAGATCGAATAAATGAAGGTGTGGAGGAGGTTAGTCTACAGATACTCCGTATTCGGACCCTGCCTTAATTCCCTGATAATTCAACCACCTATACGCGTGTGGAAACCGTGAATAAGGTCTAGCGAACCTACCGGTTCCAAGTGGAAAAAGCATCTACTTGATTTTTTCAGATAGAAATAACACCATTCTCCATGCACTGTAATTTATACTTGATAAGAACTATTGATAAGAGCTAGGTAAATAAGCAATTCGTTTGGATAAGGGAATTGTCAATATAAATGACACTTGTGTTAGATCTATTTTACCTTATAATCGCTGGAGACAAATGTGAAACCAGACATATGGCAGCAAACTGAAGCATATCAACATATCAACTTTCTCGCAGTAAAGTTTATGAAATGCTGTGCCATTATGCAGAATTTTAATTGTACGGCCTTTTAACGTGCAGGGATGTTAGGCTAATTAAATCATTATGGAGCAGAGCGCAGACCAAGCAGTAACAGTTCAAACCCGACGCACGGCGCAATACTTGGCTGTGTCATTTACATTTTAGTCATTTAGCAGACGCTCTTATCCAGAGCGACTTACAGTTAGTGAGTGCATACATTTTTCATACTGGCCCCCCTTGGGAATCGAACCCAAAACCCTGGCGTTGCAAGCGCCATGCTCTACCAACTGAGCTACAGGAGGCATCACACAGTTCCATGGTTAATGCAGGCAATAGATGAAGGTATAGCCTACTACTGTACACTATTCTCCCTATTAGAATTATATGTAAACTAATCTTCCAACATTACCATGGGTTGAAGAACTGAATGTGCCAATTTTCAGAATTAATCAAACCACTGTTTTGTTTCTTTTGTGTGTTAAGGCTCTCAAAACCAGTATTTTATGATTCGTAAATACTTTCCTAAACCTAAATAATCGACAACATTAGAGTATTTTTAAATCTACCAATTGGTGCTGAAACGGAAACGATACATGCATATATTTAGATGGCTTTCTTTCATTGATCACTAATATTCTGAACCCTCTTGATATTCTAGCGAGTCTGCCGTCAAAATTCTAACTAAAAGGTACACCGTCATTAAAGGGATGGCTTAAAGTAAATGTACTGAAAACCCTATTGAATGAAAACTCCACGAGAAAATCTGTTGGCCAGCAAGTGGGAGGGTTTTCAGCTGGTTAAATGAAATGTATTCAGAGTGCTAGGTAGCCACACTTGCTGAGTGCGTTACGCGACTGAATAAGGTTAGGTCTGAATACCAAATACTGAGAAGTGCGTAGGAAAGGCATGCATAGGAAAGGCATAAAGTCTGAATCAGCCCCTAAGTGAGGTGGACATGACCGAAAACCTTTTTCCAAGAGTAGCTGCAATTACAGTTCAAGTTGGAAGTTTACAAACACTTAGATTGGAGTCATTAAAACTTGTTTTTCAACCATTCCACAAATTACTTTTTAACAAACTATAGTTTTCGCAAGTCAGTTAGGACATCTACTTTGTGCATGACACAAGTGATTTTTCCAACATATGTTTACAGACAGATTATTTCACTTATAATTCACTGTATCACAATTCCAGTGGGTCAGAAGTTTACATACAGTAAGTTGACTGTGCCTTTAAACAGCTTGGAAAATTCCAGAAAATGATGTCATGGCTTTAGAAGCTTCTGATAGTCTAATTTACATAACTTGAGTCAATTGGAGGTGTACCTGTGGATGTATTTCAAGGCCTACCTTCAAACTCAGTGCCTCTTTACTTGACATCATGGGAAAATCAAAATAAATCAGCCAAGACCTCAGAAAAATAATTGTAGACCTCCACAGGCCTGGTTCATCCTTGGGAGCAATTTCCAAACTCCTGAAGGTACCACGTTCATCTGTACAAACAATAGTACGCAAGTATAAACACCTTGGGACCACGCAGCCGTCATACCACTCAGGAAGGAGACGCGTTCTGTCCCCTAGAGATGAACGTACTTTGGTGCGAAAAGTGCAAATCAATCCCTGAACAACAGCTAACGACCTTGTGAAGTTGCTGGAGGAAACAGGTACAAAAGTATCTATATCCACAGTAAAACGAGTCCTATATTGACATAACCTGAAAGGCCGCTCAGCAAGGAAGAAGCCACTGCTCCAAAACCGCCATAAAAAAGCCAGACTACGGTTTGCAACTGCACATGGGGTCAAATATCGTACTTTTTGGAGAAATGTCCTCTGGTCTGATGAAACAAAAATAGAACTTTTTGGCCATAATGACAATTGTTATGTTTGGAGGAAAAAGGGGGCTGCTTGCAAGCCGAAGAACACCATCCCAACCGTGAAGCACGGGGGTGTCAGCATCATGCTGTGGGGGTGCTTGGCTGCAGGAGGGACTGGTGCACTTCACAAAATAGATGGCATCATGAATAAAATTATGTGGATATATTGAAGCAACATGTCAAGACATCAGTCAGGAAGTTTGGTCGCAAATTGATCTTCCAAATGGACAGTGACCCCAACCATACTTCCAAAGTATGTATTATCTCCTTCACTTCAGAATTCTGCTTCAAATGATGTTTCTGTGTCTGATCCTTTGATTAGACTTCCATCTGTGGTGGTGTTTAATCTATCTCTGTTTTGTGTGACCTTCCAGACTTCCATCTCTGTTCAGTTTTCCGTTTGGAGTAAACTTTGCAGCAGACGAAAAGTTTTGCTACAGAATTACCCTGTTCTCCTATGTTTCCTCCACAGACAGAGAGCCAGTCCCTCCTGAAACTCAGGCTGGCACAGAGCAGCAATGCTACGCTAGGCTAATACTGCCTTGATCTGCTAAAGCCAGCTGTTAGAACATACTCACCGCCTGGGGATGAGAGGAAGAATGAGAGAGAGAATAAGTATTGACTGACTGCCTCTGTGTGTCGAGGCCAAAGACATGGACACTGTCTGTAGATAGAGTGAAGTACAGACGATGACTTGGACATGAGCTTGTTAATGACATGTGAATGGTATGTTAATTACATGTTAATTACATGTTCATGATGTGTTAATGACATGTTAATGGATGTGGGCAATAGCCAATTCACTTTACTATGGCCTGCTGTGCTATGACTGTAGACAGTCTGTTTTAGGACTCTAACATACTTTAACCTCTTGTTGCCTGTTAGCATGGTCCCTTCTGATCTTCACTCCATTTGTAAGGAAAACTCAAGATTTAGGGGCCATTGAGGGCCCCATACATACTTGGCTGATAGGCAACTTGAGATGTGCGCATACTTTGGCATCAATGCTTTATGTATGCCAAGAGTTAGAGTTATGCAGGCGGTTGGACGGATCTCAACCTAGGCCCTAAATCATCAGGACACTATGTTCTTTCATTGACTTGCAGCTAGTTATTTTCTGGAGGACTCAGACTATTATCTCAGATGACCCCACATAGGGTTCTGGTCAAGAGTAGTGCATTGTGTGGGGAACACTAGGGTGTCTTTTGAGATGTAGGTAGCCTAAATCAAGACAGGATGGAATTAAAAACAGAGTCATACTCTGCCCCAGGGGTTTGTGGGTAATTCCTCATCTTTAGACAGGTGTGTACAGACACACAGGTGAGACAGATTTCAGACTCCCAGTCTGTCTGTCTGGCTTCAGAGGTTCACTGTACCTGTGAACATAGGGGTGGTATGTGGTTATAGTCTGAGGCGTGTGTGTGTGTGTTGTGTTTGTGTGCTTGTACTCGTGTGTATATGATTGTGTGTGACACAGAGAACATGTCCATCAGTAATACATACTGAGGCTGCCTGTTGCTGTGTCAGAGAACAATCTACTGCACCTTCATACTCATTACGACTGATTGTCTCCAGCTGTGTCTAAAGGTCAATGTAGTTGTTGTGTTAGAAAAAAAGCACAGGTTTGACTGATTCATTGAGGTTGCAAATAACCGGTATAGCTGAGTATAGAGTAATGTCTCGCCTTGTGTGTGTGTGACAGTGATGTCCAAATGACCACTATAATGATGATCATCAGACCACAGGGAGTTACATTTCTCCCATATGAATACTGGCCATCAGTTAGCTAATTCATATCCATGTAATGTACCTCATCACCTTTTCAACCTCATCATTAACACATCAGCTCTGATTTAGCTATTATTATAATCAGGACAGTTAGGGATGAATATGGTAGCTAATTCTGACGGTAGCTGGATGTGGGATTCGAACCTGCAACTCCCAGTGAGTCTGTTGGTTCAACACCAATACAACTAGCTGAGTCTTCGTTGAGTTGACGTGGTTGTGTACCGCCTGTTTCTAACAACATGTTCTCAAATCAATTACAGTGTTGTTTGATAATGTTGACTCTCTCTCTCTTCACCTCCCTTCCCTCTATATCTCTCTCCATCTCCTTCTTCTCTCTCCTTCTTTCCCACCCCATATCCCTTCCTCCCCCTCTCTCTCTCTCTCCCAGGTAGCAGTCGAGGTGTGAGTGTATATCCAGAGGAGTGCGCCATGCGGAATCTCATCTCCTTCCTGGTTCTGCTCTCCCTCAGCCTCTGGTCATGTGACCTGGCGACATCATTCAAAGGTAAGTCTATTTTCTTCCTGCAGTAGCATCTGGTAAACCAATAAATACAATGTGTCACAAGCCGTTGCATTTGTCAGGAGTAGAATGTATTATCTCCTTCACATGTCTGCTAACTTCACTTCAGAATTCTGCTACCTTCACTTCAGAATTCTGCTTCAAATGATGTTTCTGGGTCTGATCCTTTGATTAGACTTCCATCTGTGGTGGTGTTTATCTATCTGTGTTTTATGTGACCTTCCAGACTTCCATCTCTGTTCAGTCTGACTGTTAAAGTCTCTGAATTCTCTCAGACTGGATTGTGTCTGGATTTGAAAAGGATCAAGCTTGTGGCTGTTTTTGCATGTGTGTGTGTGTGTGTGTGTGTGTGTGTGTATGTGTGTGTGTGTGTGTGTGTGTGTGTCTGTGTCTGTGTCTGTGTCTGTGTCTGTGTGTCTGTGTGTGACCACGCCTGAGTGTGTGTGGTCGAGTTGGTAGCTGTCTGGTCTAGCTGTGGTCTCAAGGTTTATGTGTTTGTAGTGTGGTTATATTCATGTTCTATATCCCATTCATTACTCTGTTATGAGTTTATAGGCTGTCGGGTTCCATCCCTGTGTATGTGTGTGTGTGTGTGTGTGTGTGTGTGTGTGTGTGTGTGTTATCGATCAGACTGCCGGGACCACCCATAAATGTAATATATTACATATTATTCCCGCTTCAACATCTCTTCCATCTTTAATATTCCTCCTGGGGCAATACCTCCGGAGCTTCCGCAACTCAGGGGGGAGAAGCTCCCTGGAGAGCCCAGCCAGAGTGCTTCATCTGGGGTTGAGCCAGTTCGCTGCTCCCCTGAGACCCAGATGGTGGGTGGAAGAAAGCACTTTGACATAAAGTGAAGCTAAAGCATTTTGTCAGTGTGGCGCGTGTGTTGTTTCAATACCTAACCAGCTCGCTGCTCTCCCCCCGTGCCGTCTCAAACTCCAGAACTGGCTAGTGATGTGCTGACATCAACGGAAGGTTAAGAGAACTGAATGAAGAAGGGATCACACACTCAGAAGCTCCAGCCTTCAGAACTTTATTAGTGGACAATGTTTCCACCAAGGAAATGTTGATCCAAAATGTGGGAGGGGTGTATCCTCTACTATGGACTTTTCCAGCCTAGCACGCACTGCAATGTGTGTGTGTGTGTGAGTGTGTCATGACTGAGTGGGACTGAGGATGTTAAAAGTGGGCCTTTAAAATTGTGTTACCTCATCTGTATGGCTTTCAAATGTTTCCACTCCTCTCCTTCTCCCTTCTCCCACTTTTTATCTCTGGAAAACTATCAGAAATGTTCTCTCCTTCTCCCCCTTCTCACTCTGTCTCCCTCTGTCTATCAGTGTCTCTTTCTCTTTCTCCCTAGCCCTTGTACTACATCTAATTGTTCCCCTATCACATCATTATCTACATTACCCAGCATGCCCCTCTGCTCCCACAATGCAGTTTAAGTGGTTCCAGCAGTGCTTCTGGCAGAACCAACTTTCTCCTTGATCCCACTGATCCCCTTGTCGAAAAATGAGGGTTGGGTGTGTGTGTGTGCACGTCTGTGCATGAGTTTGTGTGTGTGTGTGTGTATGTGTGTGTATGTGTGTGTGTGTGCACGTCTGTGCATGAGTTTGTGTGTTTGGTTGTGTGTGTGTGCATGCGCCCTTGAATGTGCATGTAGGTGCATGTGCAAATGTGTGTGTTTATGCGTATCTATGTGTGCAGAACTAACCCTCCCACTGATCTGCAGCCCAGTCCAATTACAGTGGAATGCCACCTTATAAAGCAGAGATTTCCCATGCTCCTCTCCTTCTTCCTCCTTCTCTCCTTCTCTCCGCTGCTCCGAGCACCCTTCCAACCCTGCCCCTAATAAACCATGCATCCAAGCTCTAGGGAACAGGGAACATAAACAGTAACTGAAACAGCCTGCTTCATTGGAGCGCAGCCACAACAGAGACAGCTGCAGCGCAGACTGAGACAGACAGACAGACAGACAGACAGACAGACAGACAGACAGACAGACAGACAGACAGACAGACAGACAGACAGACAGACAGACAGACAGACAGACAGACAGACAGACAGACAGACAGACAGACAGACAGACAGACAGACAGACAGACAGACAGACAGACAGACAGACAGACAGACAGACAGACAGACAGACAGACAGACAGACAGACAGACAGGGACCTTGATGTTTGGAACAGTAGGAGGATCTAGAGGTCTTACATGGTCCTCTCTTTGGTTGCAAAATTCTTTCCCAAGAATGCCTAGGTTTTCAAGAAACCCTGGTTGGAGGATTCCGGATGTCCTTTTATTCCCTTCTGATTTTAAACTGGGAATGTTGGAAAACCTGGGAGTTTTGGAATAGGATTGGAGTCTCAGCTGGTTTCAGGTAATCCAGCAACTGTTGCTCTTACAAACTGCAGACAGTTATCAGTGGCTGGACTCATATTCGGATCTGGTTTGAGTGCCTTGGCATTATCGACACAACTGGATAGGTGAACTAAAAGATTTGAGGTATATTGCTAGATTTTAGAAGTGCTTTAGCAGAAAGTGTGTGTTTTGGGGGTGAAAGAGGTTTTGATCTCTTCATTCTACTGAGTCTACTGAGTGTCAGCCAAATAGTCTTCTTCTTCATTGGTATTGAGCGCCTCGGATGGCGCTCAATGGCAGCGGACAAAAATGGCAGCATGTCCTCCAGCGATAACTCTTTCTCTACCTCTCTCCTCCTTCTTTTCTTAACATCTCCCTCTTTTCGTACTTTCTCCTCCCTCTCCCCCTCTTCTTCCTTCTTCTGTCTCTTTTCTTCCCTGTCTCTAATCTGTCCTTCTCCTCCTACCTCATCCTCCTCTTTCCCAACTTTTGTTCTCCCTATTGTCTCCATCCCCCTCTCATCTCTCTCTCTCTCTCATCCCTCTCTCCTCTCATCCCTCTCTCCTCTCATCCCTCTCTCCTCTCATCTCTCTCTCTCATCCCTCTCTCCTCTCATCCCTCTCTCCTCTCATCCCTCTCTCCTCTTATCCTCCTGTCTCCTCCTCTCTCCCCTCCCTCGCTACCTCCCTTTTCCTCCAATTTATCATCCTATCGCTCCTTCTCCCTCTCTCTCTCTTTCTCTTCCCTCTCCTCCCTTCTCCTCCCTCCTTTCTCATCAGTCTGTCATTAGCCCACCCCTCCCCCTGCCCTCCTACCTGGTTTCTGTCAGGTCTTCATCTTAATTCTGCCTCTGTCCCTGAATGGAAGTCTAATAGGGGTAGGAGCGGGGAGAAGAGGGGTAGGTGGGGGTAGGAGAGGGGTAGGTGGGGGTAGGAGGGGGGTGCAGAGTGAGGGGGTATGTTCAGGGAGGAGCGAAGCGTCTCGTGACTTCAAACAGCCCAACTTGAGTTGCAATAAGACATTACGTTATAATGTTTCTGGGAACTTTTTGAAAGGCATTTTTGGTTCTTTGTGAGAGAGCTTGCTTAGTATGCAGGAGAGATAAGGGGGTAAGAAGGGGTAGGTAAGAGGGTAAGAAGTGGTAAGTAAGGGGGGTAAGAGGTTAGGAAGGGGTAGTTAAGGGGGTAGGAAGGGTCAGTTATGGGGGTAGGAAGGGGCAGTTAAGGGGGTAGGAAGGGGTAAGTAAGGAGGTAGGAAGGGATAGTTAAGGGTGTAGGAAGGGGCAGGTAAGGGGGTAGGAAGGGGTAAGTAAGGAGGTAGGAAGGGATAGTTAAGGGCGTAGGAAGGGGCAGGTAAGGGGGTAGGAAGGGGCAGGTAAGGAGGTAGGAAGGGGCAGATAAGGGGGTATGAAGTGGTAGGAAGGGGCAGGTAAGGGGGTAGGAAGGGGCAGGTAAGGGGGTAGTTAAGGGGGTAGGAAGGGGTAGCTGGATACTTTAGATTTCCTAAGAGCCATATCTGTATCTCCCAAGTTCTAAACTGATAGCTGGATACTTTAGATTTCCTAAGAGCCATATCTGTATCTCCCAAGTTCTAAACCGATAGCTGGATACTTTAGATTTCCTAAGAGCCATATCTGTATCTCCCAAGTTCTAAACTGATAGCTGGATACGTTAGATTTCCTAAGAGCCATATCTGTATCTCCCAAGTTCTAAACCGATAGCTGGATACTTTAGATTTCCTAATAGACATATCTGTATCTCCCAAGTTTAGTGATAGTAGTCTGTTTCTATTCTAAAGTAATAGTTTGATTGTTTCTATTCTCCCACATTACATCCCTCCACAAGTTATCTACCAACTTCTACCAAGTTTTTTTCTTACCACAACCCCATATTCACAGTGAGCATTGCCAATTTTAATGTGCAATTATCCTTAGTTAAGCATAAGTTCACTATACAAATATATTGACATGGTATGTACAGTACCAGTCAAAAGTTTGGACACACCCACTCATTCCAGGGTTTTCTCTATTTTTACTATTTTCTACATTGTAGAATAATAGTGAAGACATCAAAACTATGAAATGACACATATGGAATCATGTAGTAACCAAAAAAGTGTTAAACAAATCAAAATATATTTGAGATTTTTCAAAGTAGCCACCCTTTGCCTTGATGACAGCTTTGCAAACTCTTGGCATTCTCTCAACCAGCTTCATGAGGTATGCTTTTCTAACAGTCTTGAAGGAGTTCCCACATATGCTGAGCACCTGTTGGCTGCTTTTCCTTCACTCTGCGGTCCAACTCATCCCAAACCATCTCAATTGGGTTGAGGTCGGGTGATTGTGGATGCCAGGTCATCTGATGCAGCACTTCATCACTCTCCTTGGTCAAATAGACCTTACACAGCCTGGAGGTGTGTTTTGGGTCATTGTCCTGTTGAAAAACAAATGATAGTCCCACTAAGCGCAAACCAGATGGGATGGCGTATCGCTGCAGAATGCTGTGGTAGCCATGCTGGTTAAGTGTGCATTGAAGTCTAAATAAATCACTGACAGTGTCACCAGCAAAGCACCTTCACACCTCCTCCTCCATGCTTCACGGTGGGAACCACACATGCAGAAATCATCCGTTCACCTACTCTGCGTCTCACAAAGACACATCGGTTGGAACTGAAAATCTCAAATTTGGACTCATCAGACCAAAGGACAGATTTCCACATGTCTAATGTCCATTGCTCGTGTCTTTTCTTATTATTGAAGTCTGTTAGTAGTGGTTTCTTGGCAGCAATTCGACCATGAAGGCGTTATTCAAGCAGTCTCCTCTGAACAGTTGATGTTGAGATGTATCGGTTACTTGAACTCTGTGAAGCATTTATTTGGGCTGCAATCTGAGGTGCAGTTAACTCTAATGAACTTCTCCTCTGCAGCAAAAGTAACTCTGGGTCTTCCTTTCCTGTGGCGGTCCTCATGAGAGCCAGTTTCATCACAGCGCTTGATGGTTTTTGCTACTGCACTTGAAGAAACGTTCAAAGTTCTTGAAATGTTCTGGATTGACTGACCATAATGTCTTAAAGTAGTGATGCGCTGTCGTTTCTCTTTGCTTATTTGAGCTATTCTTGCCATAATATGGACTTGGTCTTTTACCAAATAGGGCTATCTTCTGTATACTACCCCTACCTTGTCACAACACAACTGATTGGCTCAAACACATTAAGAAGGAAAGAAATTCCACAAATTAACTTTTATCAAGGCACACCTGTTAATTCAAATGCATTCCAGGTGACTACCTCATGAAGCTGGTTGAGAGAATGCCAAGAGTGTGAAAAGCTGTCATCAAGGCAAAGGGTGGCTACTTTGAATAATCTCAAATATAAAATATATTTTGATTTGTTTAACACTTTTTTGGTTACTACATGATTCCATATGTGTTATTTCATAGTTTTGATGTCTTCACTATTATTCTACAATGTAGAAAATAATTAAAATAAAGAAAAACCCTTGAATGAGTAGGTGTTCTAAGACTTTGACTTGTACTGTCCGTATTTCAGTGGTGGTCACCAGCCCTGGTCCTGGAGAGCTAGAAAAACAGCCCATCCCTTCAATAATCTCATCATAAAGACCTTGATTAGTATAATTAGGTATGTTAGAGTTGGTCACCATTTATGAATGTTCCTCTCAGAATCATTCTAGGGTTGCAGCTCAAATGGCACCCTATTCCCTATATAGTGTACAACTTTTGTCCTGGGCCCATGAACAAGTAGTTAGGCATCGTGATTCTCCTTAAGATCTGCTGAGGGGGTGAGAACAGATCCATCTATTGTGTGTGTGTGTGTGTGTGTGTGTGTGCATGCGTGCGTGCGTGCGTGTGATACGTGTGTGTTTCACCTCTGGTGATGAAGTGAGTATGTATCTGTCAAACATTGCCTGTGTCGGTTTGCTAGATGAGCTGTCAGATCCTCTCTCTCTCTCTCTCTCTCTCTCTCTCTTTCTCTCTCTCTGTCTGTCTCTCTGCTCTCTCAATTCAATTTAATTCAAAGGCATTTATTGGCATGGGAAACATTTGTTTACATTGCCAAATCAAGTGAAATACAGTTGAAGTCGGAAGTTTACAATCACCTTAGCAAAATACATTTAAACTAAGTTTTTCACAATTCCTGACATTTAATCCTAGTAAAGATTCACTGTCTTAGGTCAGTTAGGATCACCACTTTATTTTAACCCTCCCGTTGTCCTAGGATCAAGATGACCCGCCACTGTGTTGAACCAACTTTATTTAATTTTTATATTTTTGGGATCATTTGTGAGAAGGAGGCAGTGAGACTTTAAAGAAAGTATCACTGCCTCCTTCTCACAAATGATCCAAAAAATATAAAAATGTAATAAAGTTGGTTCAACACAGTGGCGGGTCATTTTGACCCTAGGACAACGGGAGGGTTAAGAATGTGAAATGTCAGAATAATAGTAGAGAGAATGATTTATTTCAGCTTTTATTTATTTCATCACATTCCCAGTGGGTCAGAAGATTACATACACTCAATTAGAATTTGGTAGCATTGCCTTTAAATAATTTAACTTGGGTCAAACATTTCGGGTAGCCTTCCACAAGCTTCCTACAAAAAGTTGGGTGAATTTTGGCCCATTCCTCCTGACAGAGCTGGTGTAACTGAGTCAGGTTTGTAGGCCTCCTTGCTCGCACACGCTTTTTCAGTTCTGCCCACACATTTTCTATAGGATTGAGGTCAGGGCTTTGTGATGGCCACTCCAATACCTTGACTTTGTTGTCCTTAAGCCATTTTGCCACAACTTTGGAAATATGCTTTGGGTCATTGTCCATTTGGAAGACCCATTTGCGACCAAACTTTAACTTCCTGAGTGATGTCTTGAGATGTTGCTTCAATATATCCACATCATTTTCCTTCTTCATGATGCCATCTATTTTGTGAAGTGCACCAGTCCCTCCTGCAGCAAAGCACCACCACAACATGATGCTGCCACCCCCGTGCTTCACGGTTGGGATGGTGCTCTTCGGCTTGTAAGCAGCCCCCTTTTTCCTCCAAATATAACGATTGTCATTATGGCCAAAAAGTTATATTTTTGTTTCATCAGACCAGAGGACATTTCTCCAAAAAGTATGATCTTTGTCCCCATGTGCAGTTGCAAACCGTAGTCTGGCTTTTTTATTGTCAGAGTGGTGTGTGTAGATGAGTGGAAGGAATCAAGCGCAGGAACCAGGATGACTTCAACCGTCTTTAGTAATGTTCAAAAACACGTGAACAATGAGTCGCCAACCCAACCGGGTGGCGCAAACAATTACGCACAAAAACACAGTGCGTTTAAACAAGAAAAGCGCACGCAGTGCGAGCTCTCGGGTAACAACAACGAGAGATACAATAAACTTCTCAGAGGCAGGCTGACAATAAACAATCACGCATAACACCTGACCCAAACACACGAAACTAAATAAGGGAACAATTAAGACACAAATAAGGGACAGGTGTTATGAACAGACAAAACCAAATGAACATGAAACATAGAACGGTGGCAGCTAGTACTCCGGAGACGACGACCGCCGAAGCCTGCCCGAACAAGGAAGAGGAGCAGCCTCGGCCGAAACCGTGACAGTACCCCCCCCTTGACGCGCGGCTCCAGCCGTGCGCCGACCCGGAGCTCGGGGACGACCCGGACGACGCGGAGCAGGGCGCGCAGGATGACCCCGATGGAAATCGGTCAGTAGGGACTGGTCTAATACGTCCCTCCTTGGCACCCAGCACCGCTCCTCCGGGCCGTACCCCTCCCACTCCACGAGATATTGAAGACCCCCCATCCGGCGTCTAGAATCCAGGATGGACCTCACGGTGTACGCCGGAGCCCCCTCGATGCCCAACGGGGGCGGAGGAGTCTCCTCAATCTCAAAGTCCTGGAGTGGACCAGCTACCACCGGCCTGAGGAGAGACACATGGAACGAGGGGTTAATATTTTTGTAATCAACAGGTAGTTCTAACCTATAACTCACCTCGTTCAATCTCCTCAGGACTTTAAATGGCCCCACAAACCGCCGACCCAGCTTCCGGCAGGGCAGGCGGAGGGGCAGGTTTCTGGTTGAGAGCCAGACTCGATCTCCAGGTGCGTACACTGGCCCCTCACTGCGGTGTAGGTCGGCGCTCGTCTTCTGTCGACGTATGGCACGCTGCAGATGGACGTGTGCAGCGTCCCACGTCTCTTCCGAGCGCTGCACCCACTCATCCACAGCGGGGGCCTCGATCTGGCTCTCATGCCATGGTGCCAGAACCGGCTGGTACCCTAACACACACTGAAAAGGGGTTAGTTGGGTGGAGGAGTGGCGAAGAGAGTTCTGTGCCATCTCGGCCCAGGGCACATATCTCGCCCACTCCTCCGGCCGGCCCTGACAGTATGACCTCAGAAACCTACCCACATCCTGGTTGACACGTTCAACCTGCCCATTACTCTCCGGGTGGTCCCCCGAGGTAAGGCTTACCGAAACCCCCAACCGTTCCATAAATGCTCTCCACACTCTAGAGGTGAACTGGGGGCCTCGGTCAGACACTATATCCTCGGGTACCCCGTAATGCCGGAAGACATGGGTGAACAGAGCCTCAGCGGTCTGTAGGGCAGTGGGTAGACCCGGCATGGGAAGGAGACGACAGGCCTTAGAGAACCGATCCACAACGACCAGGATGGTAGTATTCCCCTGTGAGGGGGGAAGGTCGGTAACAAAATCCACCGAGAGGTGGGACCAGGGTCGTTGTGGAATAGGCAGGGGTTGTAACTTACCCCTGGGCAAATGTCTGGGCGCCTTACACTGGGCACACACCGAACAGGAGGAGACATAAATCCTCACATCCCTAGCTAACGTTGGCCACCAGTACTTCGTGCTAAGGCAGTGCACTGTCCGGCCGATACCCGGATGGCCAGAGGAGGGGGACGTATGAGCCCAACAAATGAGGCGATCGCGTACCTCGAGCGGAACGTACGTCCGACCCACAGGACACTGTGGAGGACTCGGGTCGGTGCGTAACGCCCGCTCGATCTCACCATCAACCTCCCACACCACCGGAGCAACCAGACAAGACTCCGGTAGTATGGGCGTGGACTCAACTGACCTCTCCTCTGCGTCATACCGCCGAGACAGAGCATCTGCCTTCCCGTTCTGGGACCCAGGGATGTATGTGATTTTAAACACAAACCGGGCTAGGAACATAGTCCAGCGAGCCTGGCGAGGATTCAGTCTCCTAGCTGCCCGGATGTACTCCAGGTTACAATGGTCAGTTAGAATGAGGAAAGGGTGTTGAGCCCCCTCGAGCCAATGCCGCCACACCTTTAGGGCCTGTACCACGGCTAACAGCTCCCTGTCTCCTACGTCATAATTCCGCTCCGCCGGACTGAGCTTCTTTGAGTAGAACGCACAGGGACGGAGTTTAGGTGGAGTGCCAGAACGCTGGGAAAGAACGGCCCCTATCCCGGCCTCTGACGCGTCCACCTCTACTTGGAACGGTAAAGAGGGATCCGGATGCGCCAACACCGGCGCCGAGGTAAACAGGTCCTTTAGTCTCCCAAATGCCCTGTCCGCCTCAGCTGACCACCGCAAGCGCACCGGACCCCCCTTTAACAGAGACGTTATGGAAGCTGCCACCTGTCCAAAACCCCGGATAAACCTCCGGTAATAATTCGCAAAACCCAAGAACCGTTGCACCTCCTTCACAGTGGTTGGGGTCTGCCAATTACGCACAGCTGACACCCGGTCTACCTCCATCTTCACCCCTGACGCAGATAACTGGTAACCCAGAAAGGAGACCGACTTCTGGAAAAACAGACATTTCTCTGCCTTGACATATAGGTCATGCTCCAACAGCCTCCTCAATACTCGGCGCACCAGGGCTACATGCTCAGCACGGGTAGGACTATACACCAGAATGTCGTCGATGTACACAACTACTCCCTGTCCCTGCATGTCCCGGAAAATCTCATCGACGAAGGATTGGAAGACTGAGGGAGCATTCATCAACCCATATGGCATGACTAGATACTCGTAGTGTCCGGAAGTCGTGCTAAACGCTGTCTTCCATTCATCGCCCTCTCGAATGCGCACCAAGTTATATGCGCTCCTAAGATCCAATTTTGTAAAGAACTGCGCACCGTGCAGTGACTCCGTCATAGTCGCAATCAGAGGAAGTGGATAGCTGTACTTCACTGTGATCTGATTGAGACCGCGGTAATCAATACACGGGCGCAGACCTCCATCCTTTTTCTTCACAAAAAAGAAACTTGAGGAAGCGGGTGAAACGGAGGCCCGTATGTATCCCTGTCTAAGAGACTCAGAGATGTATGTCTCCATAGCCTTTCTCTCCTCTTGAGACAAGGGATACACATGGCTCCGCGGGAGAGCTGCTCCTGACTGGAGATCTATCGCACAATCCCCCCGTCTATGAGGCGGCAGCTGCGCCGCCCTAGTCTTACTGAACGCCAGTGCCAAATCCTCATACTCGGGGGGAATCTGCAGTGCTGGCATTAGATTCGGACTCTCCACCGAGGTCGCCCCTATGGAAACACCCAGACACCGCCCCTCACATTGAGCAGACCACCCTTTAAGAGCTTTCTCTCGCCACCTAATAATAGGGTCATGAGTCATCAACCAGGGAAGACCCAGCACTACCGGATACGGAGGAGAGTCAATTAGATAGAGCTGAATTCTCTCCTCATGACCCTCCTGCGCCATCATCTGAAGGGGTGCTGTGACTTCCCTAATCAACCCAGACCCTAACGGACGGCTATCTAGGGCATGGACGGGGAAAGGCTTATCCACTGGGAGGAGGGGAATCCCTAACTCTATACAGAACTGGCGATCTACAAAATTCCCAGCTGCGCCTGAATCTACCAGCGCCTTATGCTGGGAACGAGGTGCAACCTGTGGGAAACAAACAGGCAAGGTTAGGTGCACGACAGAAAGCTCTGGGTAAGCAGGGCGCCTACTCACCTGGGGGGACCCCCCAATGCGTGACCTGCCTTCTCCCTCACTGGAGAACCCGCCCCAACACCTAGCCGCGGTGTGCCCTCCACGACCACAGTTGGTGCAAGGGCCGGGTCCCCTCGGGCTCCTCCTCCTCCGTTCCCTAGCGCCAGCACCTCCGAGCTCCATAGGGCTCGGCTCGGAGGTGCTGGAGAGTGGAATGGGCGAACCCCCTCCTCCGGGACGCCCACGGGTGGTGAGCAGGGTATCCAGCCGGATGGCCATGTCGACCAGCTGATCGAAAGTCAACGACGTGTCCCTGCACGCCAACTCTCGCTGGACGTCCTCCCGGAGGCTGCAGCGGAAATGGTCGATATGGGCCCGCTCATTCCACCCTGCATCAGCCGCTAGGGTCCGAAACTCCAAGGCAAAGTCCTGGGCGCTCCTCATCCCCTGTCGGAGGTAGAATAGACGTTCCCCCGCCGCCTTCCCTTCTGGTGGATGGTCGAACACAGCACGGAAGCGGCGGGAGAACTCCACATAGTTCGTGGTAGCGGCGTCCATTCTCCTCCACTCGGCGTTGGCCCACTCCAACGCCTTGCCGGTGAGACAGGAGATGAGGGCTGAGACGCTCTCGTGTCCCGAGGGCGCCGGGTGTACGGTGGCGAGGTAGAGCTCCACCTGCAGCAGGAACCCTTGACACCCGGCAGTGGAGCCGTCGTACGCCCTCGGGAGCGAGAGCCGAATCCCACTAGGTTCCGGAGATGAGACAGGAGGGCTGACCGATGGGGCTGGTTCGGTTCGTGGAGGTGTGGGAACCCCGCTGGTCTCCCATCGGTGCAGAGTATTCATCACCCCCTCCAGGGCATGACAGACCTGGTTGATGCGGTCCTCCTGACCACGAAGACGTTCAGCCATCTCGGCTGTCGGCGCGGTCGCTCCTGCTGATTCCATGGAGGTGATGCGTGATTCTGTCAGAGTGGTGTGTGTAGATGAGTGGAAGGAATCAAGCGCAGGAACCAGGATGACTTCAACCGTCTTTAGTAATGTTCAAAAACACGTGAACAATGAGTCGCCAACCCAACCGGGTGGCGCAAACAATTACGCACAAAAACACAGTGCGTTTAAACAAGAAAAGCGCACGCAGTGCGAGCTCTCGGGTAACAACAACGAGAGATACAATAAACTTCTCAGAGGCAGGCTGACAATAAACAATCACGCATAACACCTGACCCAAACACACGAAACTAAATAAGGGAACAATTAAGACACAAATAAGGGACAGGTGTTATGAACAGACAAAACCAAATGAACATGAAACATAGAACGGTGGCAGCTAGTACTCCGGAGACGACGACCGCCGAAGCCTGCCCGAACAAGGAAGAGGAGCAGCCTCGGCCGAAACCGTGACATTTATGGCGCTTTTGGAACAGTGGCTTCTTCCTTGCTGAGCAGCCTTTCAGGTTATGTCAATATAGGACTCGTTTTACTGTGGATATAGATACTTTTGTACCTGTTTCCTCTAGCATCTTCACAAGGTCCTTTGCTGTTGTTCTGGGATTGATTTGCACTTTTCACACCAAAGTACATTAATCTCTGGGAGACAGAACGCGTCTCCTTCCTGAGTGGTATGACGGCTGCGTGGTCCCATGGTGTTTATACTTGCGTACTATTGTTTGTACAGATGAACGTGGTACCTTCAGGCGTTTGGAAATTGCTCACAAGGATGAACCAGACTTGTGGAGGACTACTATTTTTTTCTGAGGTCTTAGCTGATTTCTTTTGATTTTCCCATGATGTCAAGCAAAGAGGCACTGAGTTTGAAGGTAGGCCTTGAAATACATCCACAGGTACACCTCCAATTGACTAAAATGATGTCAATTAGCCTATCAGAAGCTTCTAAAGCCATGACATCATTTTCTGGAATTTTCCAAGCTGTTTAAAGGCACAGTCAACTTAGTGTATGTAAACTTCTGACCCACTGAAATTGTGAAACAGTGAATTATAAGTGAAATAATCTGTCTGTAAACAATTGTTGGAAAAATTACTTGTGACATGCACAAAGTAGATGGCCTAACCGACTTGCCAAAACGATAGTTTGTTAACAAGACATTTGTGGAGTGGTTGAAAACAAGTTTTAATGACTCCAATATAAGTGTATGTAAACTTCCAACTTCAACTGTAGATCATAAATAAAAGTGAAATAAACAATATAAAATGAACAGTAAACATTACACTCACAAAAGTTCCAAAAGAATAGAGACATTTCAAATGTCATATTATGGCTATGTGCAGTGTTGTAACAAGGTGGAAATAGTTAAGGGTACAAAAGGGAATATCTCCCTCACTAACTTTAAGCATCAGTTGTCAGAGCACCTTACCGATCACTGCACCTGTACACAGCCCATCTGAAATTAGCCCACCCAACTACCTCATCCCCATATTGTTATTTATTTTGCTCATTTGCACCCCAGTATCACTATTGGCACATCATCTCTTGCACATCTATCATTCCAGTGTTAATACTAAATTGTAATTATTTTGCACTATGGCCTATTTATTGCCTTATCTCCATAACTTGCTACATTTGCACACACTGTATATATATTTTCTGTTGTATTTTTGACTTTATGTTTTGTTTACCCCATATGTAACTCTGTGTTGTTGTTTTTATCGCACTGCTTTGCTTTATCTTGGCCAGGTCGCAGTTGTAAATGAGAACTTGTTCTCAACTGGCTTACCTGGTTAAATAAAGGTGAAATAAAAATAAAATAAAAATGATAATGCAGAGAATTTTCCCAAGGTTACTGTTGATGCACGCATATCCCACAGAAGTTATTGGGGTCATATTTGTCTCCACTTTGGTGGATTGGGGTGATCAGTCCTTGGTTCCAAATATTGGGGAAGATGCCAGAGCTGAGGATGATGTTAAATAGTTTAATTTGTGGTCTATATATTTTATCATTTCATTTAGGATACCATCAACACCACAGGCCTTTTTGGGTTGAAGGGTTTATATTTTGTCCTGTAGATTATTCAATGGAATTTGAGAATCCAGTGGGTTCTGGTAGTCTTTTAATAGATTATTCTAAGATTTGTATTTGATCATGTATATGTTTTTGCTGTTTGTTCTTTGTTATAGAGCCAAAAAATTGGAGAAGTGGTTTATCTATATATCTCCGTTTTGGATAGATAACAGAGGGTAGTGCGTATGGCCCAGTACATCACTGGGGCCAAGCTTCCTGCCATCCAGGACCTCTATACCAGGCGGTGTCAGAGGAAGGCCCTCAAAATTGTCAAAGACTCCAGCCACCCTAGTCATTGACTTTTCTCTCTGCTCCCGCATGGCAAGCGGTACCGGAGCGCCAAGTCTAGGTCCAAAAGGATTCTCAACAGCTTCTACCCCCAAGCCATAAGACTTTTGAATCTAATCATGGCTACCCGGACTACTTGCACTGCCCCCCCACCCCCACCCCATCTTTTTACGCTGCTGCTACTCTGTTCATTATTTATGCGTAGTCACTTTAACTCTACCCAAATGTACATATTACCTCAACTACCTCAACTAGCCGGTGCCCCCGCACATTGACTCTGCACTAGTACCCCCCTATATATAGCCTCCCTACTGTTATTTTATTTTACTTCTGCTCTTTTTTTCTCAACACTTTTTTGTTGTTGATGTTTTATTTTACTTTTTTTATTAAAAATAAATGCATTGTTGGTTAAGGGCTGTAAGTAAGCATTTCACAGTAATGTCTACACCTGTTGTATTCGGCGCATGTGGCAAATAAAAATTTGATTTGATTTGTTTAGTGTGTTCCAATTTTCCCAGAACTGGTTCGATTCTATGGATTCTTCAATTTCATTTAGCTGATTTCTGACATGCTGTTCCTTCTTTTTCCGTAGTGTATTTCTGTATTGTTTTAGTGATTTACCATAATGAAGGTGTAGGCTCAGGTTTTCTGGGTCTCTATGTTTTTGGTTGGATAGGTTTCTCAATTTCTTTCTTAGGTTTTTGCATTCTTCATCAAACCTTTTGTCAGTGTTGTTAATTTTCTTAGGTTGGCTGCTTGAATTTTTTTGATTTGATAGGGAAGCTGAGAGGTCAAATATACTGTTTAGGTTTTCTAGTGCCAAGTTTACACCTTCACTGTTACAGTGAAACGTTTTGTCCAGGAAGTTGTCAAAAAGGGATTGAATTTGTTGTTGCCTAATTGTTTTTTGGTAGGTTTCTACGTTTCTTTCCTTCCATCTATAACATTTCTTAATATTATGCAGTTCCTTTGGCTTTGATGCCTCATGATTGAGAATTGCTCTGTTCAAGTAGACTGTGATTTTGCGGTGATCTGATAGGGGTGTCAGTGGGCTGACTGTGAATGCTCTGAGAGACTCTGGGTTGTCTCCCTCTCTCTCCTCCTCCTTTACCCCCCCCCCCCCCCCCCCCCACCCCCCACCCCCTTCCCCCACAGTGGATTGAAGCCACACACTAGGTTGCTGTCTCATGCCGGTTGATACGTTGACAAATTGTGTCTTTGTTCCACAGAATGCCCTGAGGCTTACTGTACATGTTTTATATAGTAGATGACATTGTCTGTGTATATAACTGTATATACCACCCTCGGACTCAAATTCACTGACACCCCAACACACACACACACTACATACACCCACACACACACACAAATAACATGTACGCACATGCATACTGCCGCCACATGCACACGCACACACACACACACCCATACACACACACACCCACACACACACACACACACACACACACACACACACACACACACACACACACACACACACACACACACACACACACACACACACACACACACACACACACACCCATACACACACACACACACACACACACACACAAACAAACACACACATACACACACACACATACACACACACACACAAGTATTAACCCCCCTTGGCATTTTTCCTATTTTGTTGCCTTACAACCTGGAATTAAAAGGGATTTTTTGGGGGGTGTATCATTTGATTTACACAACATGCCTACCACGTTGGTGAAACAAACAAGAAATAAGAAAAAACAACAGAAAACTTGAGCGTGCATAACTACCCCCCCACCAAAGTCAATACTTTGTAGAGCCACATTTTGCAGCAATTACAGCTATAAGTATCTTGGGGTATGTCACTATAAGCTTGGCACATCTAGCCACTGGGATTTTTGCCAATTCTTCAAGGCAAAACTGCTCCAGCTCCTTCAAGTTGGATGGGTTCCGCTGGTGTACAGCAATCTTTAAGTCATACCACAGATTCTCAATTGGATTGAGGTCTGGCCTTTGACAAGGCCATTCTAAGACATTTAAATGTTTCCCCTTAAACCACTCGAGTGTTGCTTTAGCAGTATGCTTAGGGTCATTCACTGCTGGAAGGTGAACCTCTGTTCCACTCTCAAATCTCTGGAAGACTGAAACAGATTTCCCTTAAGAATGTCCCTGTATTTAGCGCCATCCATCATTCCTTCAATTCTGACCAGTGTCCCAGTCCCTGCCGAAAGAAAAACATCCCCACAGCATGATGCTGCCACCACCATGCTTCACTGTGGGGATGGTGTTCTCTGGGTGATGAGAGGTGTTGGGTTTGCGCCAGACATAGCGTGTTCCTTGATGGCCAAAAAGTTCAATTTTAGTCTCATCTGACCAGAGTACCTTCTTCCATATGTTTGGGGAGTCTCCCACATGGCTTTTGGCGAACACCGAACGTGTTTGCTTATTTTTTTCTTTAAACAATGGCTTTTTTCTGGCCACTCTTCCGTAAAACCCAGCTCTGTGGAGTGTACGGCTTAAAGTGGTACTATGGACAGATACTACAATCTCCGCTGTGGAGCATTGCAGCTCCTTCAGGGTTACCTTTGGTCCGTGAGTTTTGGTGGGAGGCCCTCTCTTGGCAGGTTTGTTATTTTCTACTCCCTATATATAGCCATGTTATTTTCTACTCCCTATATATAGCCATGTTATTTTCTACTCCCTATATATAGCCATGTTATTTTCTACTCCCTTTATATAGCCATGTTATTTTCTACTCCCTATATATAGCCATGTTATTTTTGTCACGGTTTCGGCCGAGGCTGCTCCTCCTCCTTGTTCGGGCAGGTTTCGGCGGTCGTCGTCCCCGGAGTACTAGCTGCCACCGATCTATGTTTCATGTTCGTTTGGTTTTGTCTTGATGTTGTACACCTGTGTCTAGTTAGTCCTCATTAGTGTCCTATTTAGTTCTCGTTGTGTGTGTATGGTGTTGTGTGTGATTGCTCTTCTGTTTTGGTGTTCTGAGCTACGTACTTCCCTCCGTTGTTTGGAGAGGTTTTCGCACATGTTAGTGCGCCTTTTGTTTGACGCCTGTGTGCGCCTTTATTTCGCCTCCGGGCTTATTGTGCTCGCTTACTACGTGAATAATTCACTAAAGTCTTTTGGACTTAGCTTCTGCGTCCTGCGCTTGATTCCTGCACCACACCCACCTTCAGCACCCCTGACAGAATCACACACCTTTAATAATGGAATCAGCAGGAGCAACAGTCACGCCTGAGTCGCTGGAGGAGCATGTCCGCGGCCAGGATGACCAGATACGACAACTGGGGACCGATCTACAGGACGTCATCAACACCCTGCACCGATGGGAGTCCAGAGGGGTACCCACACCTCCACCTACCCTGCCACCCCCATCGGCCGGTCCACCAGTCCCAGGTCCGGAACCCAGTGGGATTCGGCTCTCGCTCCCGAGGGCGTATGACGGAACAGCTGCCGGGTGTCAGGGGTTCCTCCTGCAGGTGGAGCTCTACCTGGCCACTGTACACCCGGTGCCCTCGGGACACGAGAGCGTTTCCGCCCTCATCTCCTGTCTCACGGGCAAGGCGTTGGAATGGGCCAACGCCGAGTGGAGGAGGATGGACGCCACCACCATCTCCTACGCCGAGTTCTCCCGTCGCTTCAAGGCCGTGTTCGACCATCCACCTGAGGGCAAAGCGGCGGGGGAGCGTCTAGTCCACCTGAGACAGGGGAGGAGGAGCGCACAGGCGTTCGCGCTGGAGTTCCAGACTCTAGCGGCAGACGCAGGGTGGAATGAACGGGCCCTCATCGACCATTTTCGATGTAGCCTACGGGAGGACGTTCAACGTGAGTTGGCCTGCAGGGACACCAATTTCACCTTCGACCAGTTGGTCGATATGTCCATCCGTCTGGACACCCTGCTGGCCACCCGTGGACGTCCCGAGTGGGGTCCGTCCATTCCACCCTCCGGCACCTCCGAGCCGAGCCCTATGGAGCTCGGGGGTGCTGGCGCTAGAGAAAGGAGGAGGAGGAGCCCGAGGGGGCCTGTCCCCTGCACCAAGTGCGGTCGTGGAGAGCACACTGCGGCCTGGTGCTGGGGAGGGTTCCCCGAGGGAGGAGACAACAGGCCACGCACTGGGGAGCCTTCCCAGGTGAGTAGACGCCCCACTTACCCAGAGCTCTCTGTTGCGCACTTTTGTATACCTGTTTGTTTTCCACAGGTTGCACCTCATTCCCAGCATAAGGCGCTAGTAGATTCAGGCACAGCTGGGAATTTTGTTGATCGGAAGTTTTGTTTAGATTTAGGGATCCCTCTCCTACCTGTTGACAAGCCTTTTCCCGTTCATGCTTTAGATAGCCGCCCGTTGGGGTCGGGGTTGATTAGGGAAGTCACAGCGCCACTTAGGATGTGTGCGCAGGGGGGTCATGAGGAGACTATACAGTTGTATCTGATCGACTCTCCTGCGTACCCAGTGATGCTGGGAATTCCCTGGTTAAGCACCCATAACCCTGCTATTTCGTGGCAACAGAGGGCTCTCAATGGGTGGTCTGCTGAGTGTGAGGGGCGATGTCTGGGTGTTTCCGTAGGGGCGACTTCGGTGGAAAGTCCAAACCAACTGCACATTCCGCCTGAATATGTGGATTTAGCTCTCGTGTTTAGTAAAGCTAGGGCGACGCAGTTGCCTCCTCATAGACAGGGGGATTCTGCGATTGATCTCCAGGCAGGAGCAGCGCTCCCACGGTGCCACGTGTATCCTTTGTCTCAAGAGGAGAGAAAAGCTATGGAAACTTACATAGCCGAATCTTTGAGACAGGGATACATACGGCCCTCCACTTCTCCTGCCTCCTCGAGCTTCTTTTTTGTGAAGAAGAAAGATGGAGGGTTGCGCCCGTGCATCGATTACCGTGGTCTCAATCAGATTACTGTGAAATACAGTTATCCACTCCCTCTGATTGCGACCATGACGGAGTCATTGCATGGAGCGCGGTTTTTCACAAAACTGGATCTCAGGAGCGCATATAACTTGGTGCGCATTAGGGAGGGCGACGAATGGAAAACAGCGTTTAGTACCACGTCAGGTCATTTCGAGTATCTCGTCATGCCATATGGGTTGATGAATGCTCCATCAGTCTTCCAATCCTTCGTAGATGACATTTTCCGGGATATGCAGGGGCAAGGGGTGGTCGTGTACATTGATGACATTCTAGTGTACTCGTCTACCCGAGCCGAGCATATAGCCCTGGTGCGTCGTGTATTGAGGAGGCTGTTGGAGCACGACCTATATGTCAAGGCAGAGAAATGTCTGTTTTTCCAGGAGTCGGTCTCCTTTTTGGGCTATCGGTTGTCCGCGTCAGGGGTGAGAATGGAGGTGGATCGTGTGTCAGCTGTGCGTAATTGGCAAACCCCAACCACTGTCAAAGAGGTGCAGCAGTTCTTGGGCTTTGCGAATTACTACCGGAGGTTTATCCGGGGTTTTGGACAGGTGGCAGCTCCCATCACGTCCCTTCTGAAAGGGGGTCCGGTGCGCCTGCAGTGGTCAGCTGATGCGGACAGGGCCTTTAGGAGACTGAAGGACCTGTTTACGTCGGCCCCGGTGCTGGCGCATCCGGACCCCGCATTACCCTTTCAGGTCGAGGTGGACGCGTCTGAGGCCGGTATAGGGGCCATACTCTCTCAACGGTCCGGCACGCCACCTAAACTCCGCCCCTGTGCTTTTTACTCTAAAAAGCTCAGCCCGGAGAAGCGAAATTATGACGTCGGGGACAGGGAGCTGTTAGCTGTAGTTCAGGCCCTTAAGGTGTGGAGGCATTGGCTTGAGGGGGCTCAACACCCTTTCCTCATTTTGACTGACCATCGGAACCTGGAGTACATCCGGGCAGCGAGGAGACTGAACCCTCGCCAGGCTCGATGGAGCATGTTTCTCGCCAGGTTCGTATTTAAAATCACGTACATCCCTGGGTCCCAGAATGGTAAGGCAGATGCGCTGTCCCGGCGGTATGACACGGAGGAGAGGTCCGTTGAGCCTACTCCCATACTACCGGAGTCTTGTCTTGTGGCACCGGTGGTGTGGGAGGTCGATGCCGAAATCGAGCGAGCGTTGCGTACCGACCCCAGCCCTCCACAGTGTCCTGAGGGTCGGAAGTACGTTCCGCTCGAGATTCGGGATCGACTCATTTACTGGGCTCACACGTCACCCTCCTCTGGACATCCGGGTATTGGCCGGACAGTGCATTGTCTTAGCACTAAATACTGGTGGCCCACGTTAGCCAGGGATGTGAGGGTTTATGTCTCCTCCTGCTCGGTGTGCGCCCAGTGTAAGGCGCCCAGACACCTGCCCAGGGGTAAGTTACAACCCCTGCCCGTTCCACAACGACCATGGTCCCACCTCTCGGTGGATTTTGTGACAGACCTTCCCCTCTCTCAGGGGAATACCACCATCCTGGTCGTTGTGGACCGGTTCTCTAAGGCCTGTCGTCTTCTCCCTATGTCGGGTCTTCCTACTGCCCTACAAACCGCAGAGGCACTATTTACCCACGTCTTCCGGCATTACGGGGTACCCGAGGATATAGTGTCTGATCGAGGCCCCCAGTTTACCTCCCGAGTATGGAGAGCGTTCATGGAGCGTTTGGGGGTCTCGGTGAGCCTTACCACAGGGTACCACCCGGAGAATAACGGGCAGGTAGAACGAGTCAACCAGGATGTGGGTAGGTTTCTGAGGTCGTATTGCCAGGACCGGCCTGAGGAGTGGGCTCGGTACATTCCCTGGGCCGAGATGGCCCAGAACTCTCTCCGCCACTCCTCTACCAACCTAACCCCCTTCCAATGTGTGTTAGGTTACCAGCCGGTTCTGGCACCTTGGCAGCAGAGCCAGATCGAGGCCCCTGCGGTGGATGATTGGATGAGGCGCTCGGAGGAGACGTGGAACGCTGCACACGTCCACCTGCAGCGGGCCATCCGTCGTCACAAGGCGAGCGCCGATCTCCACCGCAGTGAGGGGCCGGTGTACGCACCCGGAGATCAAGTCTGGCTCTCTACCAGAAACCTACCCCTCCGCCTGCCCTGCCGGAAGCTGGGTCGGCGGTTTGTGGGGCCTTTTAAAGTCCTGAGAAGATTGAACGAGGTGTGTTATAGGTTACATCTGCCTGTTGAATATAAGAATATTAACCCCTCGTTCCATGTGTCTCTTCTCAGGCCGGTGGTAGCTGGTCCACTCCAGGAAGGTGAGATAGGAGAGACTCCTCCGCCCCCACTGGACATCGAGGGGGCTCCGGCGTACACCGTTCGGTCCATCTTGGACTCAAGACGCCGGATGGGGGGTCTCCAGTATCTCGTGGAGTGGGAGGGGTACGGCCCGGAGGAGCGGTGCTGGGTGCCGCGGAGGGACATCCTAGACCCATCTCTCCTGTCGGAGTTCCACCGGGACCATCCCGCGCGCCCTGCTCCGCGCCCTCCTGGTCGTCCCCGAGGCCGGGGTCGGCGCACGGCTGGAGCCGCGCGTCAAGGGAGGGGTACTGTCACGGTTTCGGCCGAGGCTGCTCCTCCTCCTTGTTCGGGCAGGTTTCGGCGGTCGTCGTCCCCGGAGTACTAGCTGCCACCGATCTATGTTTCATGTTCGTTTGGTTTTGTCTTGATGTTGTACACCTGTGTCTAGTTAGTCCTCATTAGTGTCCTATTTAGTTCTCGTTGTGTGTGTATGGTGTTGTGTGTGATTGCTCTTCTGTTTTGGTGTTCTGAGCTACGTACTTCCCTCCGTTGTTTGGAGTGGTTTTCGCACATGTTAGTGCGCCTTTTGTTTGACGCCTGTGTGCGCCTTTATTTCGCCTCCGGGCTTATTGTGCTCACTTACTACGTGAATAATTCACTAAAGTCTTTTGGACTTAGCTTCTGCGTCCTGCGCTTGATTCCTGCACCACACCCACCTTCAGCACCCCTGACAATTTTCTACTCCCTGTATATAGCCATGTTATTTTCTACTCCCTATATATAGCCATGTTATTTTCTACTCCCTATATATATTCATGTTATTTTCTACTCCCTATATATAGCCATGTTATTTTCTACTCCCTATATATAGCCATGTTATTTTCTACTCCCTATATATAGCCATGTTATTTTCTACTCCCTATATATAACCATGTTATTTTCTACTCCCTATATATAGCCATGTTATTTCCTACTCCCTATATATAGCCATGTTATTTTCTACTCCCTATATATAGCCATGTTATTTTCTACTTCCTATATATAGCCATGTTATTTTCTACTCCCTATATATAGCCATATTATTTCCTGCTCCCTGTATATAGCCATGTTATTTTCTACTCCCTATATATAGCCATGTTATTTTCTACTCCCTGTATATAGCCATGTTATTTTCTACTCCCTATATATAGCCATGTTATTTTCTACTCCCTATATATAGCCATGTTATTTCCTGCTCCCTGTATATAGCCATGTTATTTTCTACTCCCTATATATAGCCATGTTATTTTCTACTCCCTATATATAGCCATGTTATTTCCTGCTCCCTGTATATAGCCATGTTATTTTCTACTCCCTATATATAGCCATGTTATTTTCTACTCCCTATATATAGCCATGTTATTTTCTACTCCCTAGATATAGCCATGTTATTTTCTACTCCCTATATACAGCCATTTTATTTTCTACTCCCTATATACAGTATTGCCATTTTATTTTTACTTGTTACTTTTATTTGTTATTCACTATGTATTTATTTTTTATTTAATTTTTTAACTCTTTATTGTTGGAAAATGACCCGTAAGTAAGCATTTCACTGTTAGTCTACACCTGTTGTTTACCAATCATGTGACAAATAACGTTAGATTAGATTTGTTGTTTGACCATGTTTTTACCATGCTCTGTTTGCTATTAATTGACTTGTTCTTCATGTGTATTTAGACCTGCATGTTTTAAACTCATTTCATATTTACTGTGCGTCTTCTGTCTGAATGTCATTTCACACAACATGTCCAGAACATTTCACACAACATGTCCAGAACATTTCACACAACATGTCCAGAACATTTCACACAACATGTCCAGTATTCTGTCATGTCCATCCCTCTTTCTTACCCTCTCTCTCATTCTCTCCTTACCCTCCTCTCTCTCGTTCTCTCCTTACCCTCCTCTCTCTCATTCTCTCCTTACCCTCCTCTCTCTCATTCTCTCCTTACCCTCCTCTCTCTCATTCTCTCCTTACCCTCCTCTCTCTCGTTCTCTCCTTACACTCCTCTCTCTCATTCTCTCCTTACCCTCCTCTCTCTCGTTCTCTCCTTACACTCCTCTCTCTAATTCTCTCCTTACCCTCCTCTCTCTCATTCTCTCCTTACCCTCCTCTCTCTCATTCTCTCCTTACCCTCCTCTCTCTCATTCTCTCCTTACCCTCCTCTCTCTCATTCTCTCCTTACCCTCCTCTCTCTCATTCTCTCCTTACCCTCCTCTCTCTCATTCTCTCCTTACCCTCCTCTCTCTCATTCTCTCCTTACCCTCCTCTCTCTCATTCTCTCCTTACCCTCCTCTCTCTCGTTCTCTCCTTACACTCCTCTCTCTAATTCTCTCCTTACCCTCCTCTCTCTCATTCTCTCCTTACCCTCCTTTCTCTCATTCTCTCCTTACCCTCCTCTCTCTCATTCTCTCCTTACCCTCCTCTCTCTCATTCTCTCCTTACCCTCCTCTCTCTCATTCTCTCCTTACCCTCCTCTCTCTCATTCTCTCCTTACCCTCCTCTCTCTCATTCTCTCCTTACCCTCCTCTCTCTCATTCTCTCCTTACCCTCCTCTCTCTCATTCTCTCCTTACCCTCCTCTCTCTCATTCTCTCCTTACCCTCCTCTCTCTCATTCTCTCCTTACCCTCCTCTCTCTCGTTCTCTCCTTACACTCCTCTCTCTAATTCTCTCCTTACCCTCCTCTCTCTCATTCTCTCCTTACCCTCCTCTCTCATTCTCTCCTTACCCTCCTCTCTCTCATTCTCTCCTTACCCTCCTCTCTCTCATTCTCTCTCTCCAGAAGTACGATGCCCCACCCAACAGGTAGATGACTGGAAGTTCCCTCAGACAGCCAGACACAACATTACGGGTAAATAACACACACACACACACACACCCACACAACCACCCACCCACCCACCCACCCACCCACACACACACACACACACCCACACAACCACCCACCCACCACACACACACACACACACACACACACACACACACACACACACACACACACACACACACACACACACACACACACACACACACACACACACACAGACATACATACATACATACAAAACACAGTCAATAAGACAGTACCACTCCCCTTGTTTATCCTTTGTGATCTGCTGTGGCTCCTCTCTGTGATTGATTAATCTGCCTGGCCTGGGGATTAATGTTGCGATGGATGTGATGCAGGTTACAATCTGGTGCGTCGCTTTTCCTTGCTCAAGACTCCTGCAGTCAAGAAGATCCGTAACCCCCGAGGACCTGTTATCCTCCGACTGGGCAACACAGCACTCATCCACCCCACAGAGTAGGTCCTCATCCCTCTATCATTACTACCCCTCTCTCTCTCTCTCTCTCTCTCTCTCTCTCTCTCTCTCTCTCTCTCTCTCTCTCTCTCTCTCTCTCTCTCTCTCTCTCTCTCTCTCTCTCTCTTTTTTCTCTGTTTATCTCTACCCCTCTCTCTCTCTCACTACCCTCTTACTCTCTCTTTTTCCATCTCATCAGATCCACATACTGTATGTCCTCATCCCTCCATCACTACATCTCTATCTTCCTCTGTCTCTCTCACTCCAGCTCTCTTACTTTTCCCGTCACTTAGTGTGTGGAGGTGGACACTGTTTGAACTAAAAGTATGTCTGTGAAACCAATTTATGCTGTGGCTACTCTGTGTGTAAATACACATGGCAACCTTAACACTGTTGACTCTGGGGTGAAGTCCCCCCTAGATACAGGTCTAGAATCAGCTTCCACTCCCCCAATCTTAACCTTAACCATTAATGGAGGAAATGCAAAACTGACCTCAGATCAGCGTCTAGGAGAAACTACACCCTACACCCATAGTGCTGCCTACTTTCTGATTGTTTTAGCAGATGACCACATTATTTCCTCCAGTGGTAAAACAAAGCTGTTACAGTCACATTAACATTAACAATACGTGGTTTGGGTTTCCTTGACTAAAATGACAGCCATTGTAACATCATATGTAAAATGTTATACCATGTGACATTATTATATTTAAGTTAGTTTTATAGTAATATGGAAGGGGGAAAACTTTAAAAGTTTTTATCAGTTTTTTGTTTACCAAGTCATTGTCAGACTATTTACCATCTCTGAAGAGGACCTGATTGAGACCACTGTGTCACACTGTCTTTTTAAAAAAAAATTTTACTGCAGTGGGCTAAATCAGGGCCACACAGAGTGATTCTCGGTAGTCTACTTTGAAACAAAAGTATACACCTCTCACACATGGTTATGGGCTTTAAAAAAAGAAGGCACCTATACCATGTCAGATATAGAGTTTAGATGTATTCAATTTTGAATTTGCATCCCGATATTACACTATATATACATCACAGAAGACTGAAATATAACAAGACTGTTTGACATATAAACACCAGATTTCTGTCTGTAAAAATAAATAAAAATCTTTAATAATTATTAAATTATTTAAAAAAGTAACATTCCACCCATGAGGCCAAAGAGGATGTTTGGGTCATTGACTGCAGGAAAGGGGTCTACACATCCTTTTCTGGTGGTTCAGAGTTGTTGTTCAGTCAGGTGAATGTTCCCTCACTTTCCTTCTCCAGTCTGATAAACGATAAGAGGAGCTGCCAATTGGGTCAGCCTAAAATATTATATCACTCTCTGCAGTATTTTGGGGGAATTTCAGCTCGATAGCTCCATATATCTCCCCCTGCATGTCATTTTAGAGCAGACGTTGTGTGCTCAATGTATCACACATATAGTGTGTCACAGCGTTAGTGTCTCGAGTCACTCTGGATATACAGAAAGAATTTAGCAGGTCAGGAAATCAGTAGCTTTGACTGCCAAGAGAAAAATCCTCAGGCTGTTTTGTATGGCATGATCCCAACTTGATGAAGAGAAGAGAGAGACTGTCCATTTTCTTTCACTTTTTTTTTTTTTTTATGTTGTACTGTGGATCAAAATACAGTTGTTCCTGGTGTCACTAATCTCTTGGCTACTTGGGCGGCAGGTAGCCTAGTGGTTAGAGTGTTGGGCCAGTAGCCAAAAGGTTGCTGTTTTGAATACCCAAGCCGACAAGGTGACAGATCTGTCGATGTGCCCTTGAGCAAAGCACTTAATTTGCTCCTGGGGCACTGTACTAATATGGCTGACCCTGTAAAACAACACATTTCACTGCACCTATCCAGTATATGTGACAATAAAACATATATGTATCTAATCTGATGGTACTAGGAGTCATATTACTGTTGGTTGAGATGGAAAGTTCTCTTATGTAAACACACTTTCTTCAGACAACACTTCAGTATTCTTCTCTCTCTCTCTCTCTCTCTCTCTCTCTCTCTCTTTCTCTCTCTCTCTCTCTCATTCTACCTCCCTCTTCTCTCCCTCTCCTAGAGACTTTAATAAATACATACGTAGGGAAACATCTGCTTGCTTTTCTTCTCATTCTCTCTTCTCTCTCTCTCTCTCTCTCTCTCTCTCTCTCTCTCTCTCTCTCTCTCTCTCTCTCTCCCTCCCTCCCTCCCTCCCCTCTCTCTCTCTCTCTCTCTCTCTCTCTCTCTCTCTCTCTCTCTCTCTCTCTCTCTCTCTCTCCTCTCTCTCTCTCTCTCTCTCTCTCTCTCTCTCTCTCTCTCCTCCCTCCATTTTTGATGAGGTGAACAGCAGTGTGTAACTTCCCTTTTGAGTGGGGGAAGTCTGAATCTGTCTGATTGATTTGTGTTTCTGTATGTGTGTGTACAAGCATGTGTGTGTGTGCAAGTGCGTTAGTGTAGTTTTTTCTACCAGTATTTGTATGTGTGTTTGCGTATGTGTTTGCATGCGTTGTGTTAATGTGTGTGTGTTAACATGCATGATGTGTGTTTGTTGTAAACTAGTAGAACGTCAGGTCAAGGGTGAGAGGAAGTGAAACACAGATGTTGGCTTTTGGAATTATTCTGTTGCAACCCTGTCCCCGTTACACCTCCACTAACTCTGTGTTGGTCCCCGTCCCCGTTACACCTCCACTAACTCTGTGTTGGTTCCCGTCCCCGTTACACCTCCACTAACTCTGTGTTGGTCCCTGTCCCCATTACACCTCCATTAACTCTGTGTTGGTCCCCGTCCCCATTACACCTCCACTAACTCTGTGTTGGTTCCCGTCCCCGTTACACCTCCACTAACTCTGTGTTGGTCCCTGTCCCCATTACACCTCCATTAACTCTGTGTTGGTCCCCGTCCCCATTACACCTCCACTAACTCTGTGTTGGTCCCCGTCCCCATTACACCTCCACTAACTCTGTGTTGGTCCCCGTCCCCATTACACCTCCATTAACTCTGTGTTGGTTCCCGTCCCCATTACACCTCCACTAACACTGTGTTGGTCCCCGTCCCCATTACACCTCCATTAACTCTGTGTTGGTTCCCGTCCCCATTACACCTCCACTAACTCTGTGTTGGTCCCCGTCCCCATTACACCTCCATTAACTCTGTGTTGGTTCCCGTCCCCATTACACCTCCACTAACTCTGTGTTGGTCCCCGTCCCCATTACACCTCCATTAACTCTGTGTTGGTCCCTGTCCCCATTACACCTCCATTAACTCTGTGTTGGTTCCCGTCCCCATTACACCTCCACTAACTCTGTGTTGGTCCCCGTCCCCATTACACCTCCACTAACTCTGTGTTGGTCCCCGTCCCCATTACACCTCCATTAACTCTGTGTTGGTTCCCGTCCCCATTACACCTCCACTAACTCTGTGTTGGTCCCCGTCCCCATTACACCTCCATTAACTCTGTGTTGGTTCCCGTCCCCATTACACCTCCACTAACTCTGTGTTGGTCCCCGTCCCCGTTACACCTCCACTAACTCTGTGTTGGTCCCTGTCCCCATTACACCTCCATTAACTCTGTGTTGGTTCCCGTCCCCATTACACCTCCACTAACTCTGTGTTGGTCCCCGTCCCCATTACACCTCCATTAACTCTGTGTTGGTTCCCGTCCCCATTACACCTCCACTAACTCTGTGTTGGTCCCCGTCCCCATTACACCTCCACTAACTCTGTGTTGGTCCCCGTCCCCATTACACCTCCGTTAACTCTGTGTTGGTCCCCGTCCCCGTTACACCTCCACTAACTCTGTGTTGGTCCCCGTCCCCGTTACACCTCCATTAACTCTGTGTTGGTCCCCGTCCCCATTACACCTCCGTTAACTCTGTGTTGGTCCCTGTCCCCGTTACACCTCCACTAACTCTGTGTTGGTCCTGGTCCCCATTACACCTCCATTAACACTGTGTTGGTCCCCATCCCCATTGCACCTCCACAAACTCTGTGTTGGTCCCCGTCCCCATTACACCCCACTAACTCTGTGTTGGTCCCCGTCCCCGTTACACCTCCACTAACTCTGTGTTGGTCCCCGTCCCCATTACACCTCCACTAACTCTGTGTTGGTCCCCGTCCCCATTACACCCCACTAACTCTGTGTTGATCCCCGTCTCCATTACACCTCCACTAACTCTGTGCTGGTCCCCGTCCCCATTACACCTCCACTAACTCTGTGCTGGTCCCGGTCCCCATTACACCTCCACTAACTCAGTGTTGGTACCCGTCCCCATTACACCTCCACAAACACTGTGTTGGATCCCGTCCCCGTTACATCTCCATTAACTCTGTGTTGGTCCCCGTCCCCATTACACCTCCACTAACTCTGTGTTGGTCCCCGTCCCCATTACACCCCACTAACTCTGTGTTGATCCCCGTCCCCATTACACCTCCACTAACTCTGTGCTGGTCCCCGTCCCCATTACACCTCCACTAACTCTGTGCTGGTCCCGGTCCCCATTACACCTCCACTAACTCAGTGTTGGTACCCGTCCCCATTACACCTCCACAAACACTGTGTTGGATCCCGTCCCCGTTACATCTCCATTAACTCTGTGTTGGTCCCCGTCCCCATTACACCTCCATTAACTCTGTGTTGGTCCCTGTCCCCATTACACCTCCACTAACTCTGTGTTGGTCTCTGTCCCCGTTACACCTCCACTAACTCTGTGTTGGTCCCCGTCCCCATTACACCTCCACTAACTCTGTGTTGGTCCCCGTCCCCGTTACACCTCCACTAACTCTGTGTTCGTCCCCGTCCCCATTACACCTCCACTAACTCTGTGTTGGTCCCCGTCCCCATTACACCTCCATTAACTCTGTGTTGGTCCCCGTCCCCATTACACCTCCACTAACTCTGAGTCTCTCTCTCTCTCTCTCTCTCTCTCTCTCTCTCTCTCTCTCTCTCTCTCTCTCTCTCTCTCTCTCTCTCTCTCTCTCCTCCCTCCATTTTTGATGAGGTGAACAGCAGTGTGTAACTTCCCTTTTGAGTGGGGGAAGTCTGAATCTGTCTGATTGATTTGCGTTTCTGTATGTGTGTGTACAAGCATGTGTGTGTGTGCAAGTGCGTTAGTGTAGTTTTTTCTACCAGTATTTGTATGTGTGTTTGCGTATGTGTTTGCATGCGTGTGTTAATGTGTGTGTGTTAACATGCATGTGTGTTTGTTGTTAAACTAGTAGAACGTCAGGTAAAGGGTGAGAGGAAGTGAAACACAGATGTTGGCTTTTGGAATTATTCTGTTGCAACCCTGTCCCCGTTACACCTCCACTAACTCTGTGTTGGTCCCCGTCCCCGTTACACCTCCACTAACTCTGTGTTGGTCCCCGTCCCCGTTACACCTCCACTAACTCTGTGTTGGTCCCCGTCCCCATTACACCTCCATTAACTCTGTGTTGGTTCCCGTCCCCATTACACCTCCACTAACTCTGTGTTGGTCCCCGTCCCCATTACAC